>NC_080058.1:9253484-9553484 GCF_026212465.1 Amaranthus tricolor
AGACAAAAAAACCCGAATAGTCGCAAATTTAGATCCAAACAAACCGGTCATGGTGAGGAGAGTGAAAGCGAAATGACGTCAAATGCTTATACAGCTTACACTATGTTCAGAGTTCTTTCTAATTAATAGTGCATTAACTTTCAATGAACGCAACAAAAGTCGTGATTTCTTCTTGAGTCTAGATCCAAAGAGCGCAATCTGGACTATAGAGATCGAGTTTAATCTCATCTATGATATTTTCTTTACTAAGACAACATCATTGTTAAACAAAAAAGGTTTTATATTTGGTCGTGTTGTTTGCTGATAAGTGCGATTATTTGCACTTATTCTTGTTATTTTTATATTCCTTGTGTGATGTTTTAGTGGGTTTTAGATAGTGTTGATAGTGTTATTTAATATTTTTGTCTCATGTGTTTAATATTGTATTTTATGTAATTTTGAGGCAAAACTAGAGTTTTACTAGGTCCCGGGGTGATAAGAGGATGAAGGCTTAGAGAAATGGTCTAAGAACCCTAAAAGAAGTGAAGAGATCGTGCTAAACAAGCCCCAAGGGAAAGAAACGAGTCGTAGCCAAGCCATGTCAAAAAGCCACGACCCGTCGCTCAACCACTGGAGTCTAGAACAAAAGCGACGAGACGTCCTGTATTTTTCACGACTCGTCGCACATCCACTGAAGTCATCAGAGCATTCCAGAGGCAAAGCAACGAGTCGTCTCCAACTTACCACGACTCGTCGCCAATTCACTAAAGTCATATACCCCAGGCAGTAGCAAAGCAACGAATCGTAGTCCTTGATGTCACGAGTCGTCGCCATCACGTCAAGTGCCTTTTTCGTGCGTTTTGACGGTTACCTTTTGGAGCGACTATAAATAGTGATAGTTATTTTTATTATTAAGTCAGTTTTCATTTTTTTTTTATTTTTCAGAATTTTCTTTTTGTTCTTCTTTTTTGAGAACTTTCATGGTTGAACTACATTGTTACATTTAATTTCCTTACAATTTACATTTATGTTCTTCTCCATTATTAAGTTTTCTTAATTTATTACTTTATCATTTATCTTTATGCATTAAAATTATTCATCATTTCATATTTTGTATTTCAATTAGGGTTTCATTTATCATTAATTGCATATTTATCATCATGTCTAGTGAGTAGTTTTCTTTTCTAGGGTTAGGGTATAAACCCTAATTTGAAGCATGGGATGATATTTTATCGATTAATTGTGTGAAATTTGGGTCTATGATTAAACCTATGCTTGATAAATCTTAGTTTAAATATCTTTATTAACCTTTTCAATAAAACGAAAGTTTGAGATTATGATTGATTTAGGATGGAGATATATTTAAGTTAAATTCCTATTAGTTTAGCCAATAAAACGGAAGTTTGAGGATTAACACTAGTAAGGTCTTAAACCGATATTGATCAATAGCGCGGAAGCTTGGGATTAATTAAATCATGTTTAATTATGCCAAAGACTCAAATTCATACAATTATGAGAGTAATTGACTCCCATATTAGAATTAGGTGATTCTCGACGCGCTAGAATTTGTCATATTATTATTATTTTCGTATTAATCATTGTCTTAGCTTTAATTATTAGTTTTGATTGCATTGTAGTATTAGTTTCTCAACCCAATGTTGATCCGTGTCTCGTAGTCATAAATTGAACAAATTAGTTAACTCGCTTCTCTGAGTTCGACCCGTATAGCTACACGTACACCCCACGCTTGGGGTTATTAAAATTTGCGCACATCATTTGCTTTCTTTCAGTTGTTCCGTTTGACAGATAAGACTAAATACAACATGATTGATGTCGTGATTACTTGTGTATTAGTTGTTGGAGCTATAGCGTTAGATTTGTATGTTATTCTTAAGCTATTCGTGTCAGATTGGTTCATTATTAAAGTACCCTAGTACCAAAACTCTAGTATCAAGTTTCGCAAGTTCTTATCAGTATGGGTTAAAGGATATTCTCGCAGATGGTCGCAATCAATTTCACAATTTAACATCCTTTCATGGTGCGCAAGTAATCTCGCTTTATATCACAATAACATAATCATAAAGCGAATGATTCATGTTTTGATTGGATGGTTTTATGTTATCTGTCCCAGTTGAACAAATTTATGAGAAGGCCAGGGGTTCTAGTGATGCTAGCACAAGTTCAGCTACTGGTATTCATCCAATTTTCCAAACAAATTTGTCCTTCGGTCCAGATGAGGACTTGAGTCTTTGGCTAAAGGATCTTGATTTCGATGAAATTTTATTTACTTGGCACATTGCTACTGATATATGTCATAGGATTAGTCGTTATGGTGCTTTTAAAAGTACAGACGATTTTTCTGGTGAAGAATTGTACTGTCTACTCAGTAAGCAGCTATCAGATTACTTGTTATACATATACTTTACACTAAGGCAGCAACCAACGGTCTCGTCAGTTGTGGGATTTACAGATATCATCTTTGAAGAGACAGCCATTTACGGGAGGCAATTGTTGGCATGGCTTTTAGAAAGGAAAATCGACAAGAAGAGAATGATCAACCTGAAACGGTGCTGGAGTGGTTTTCCAATTCACTGATGTCGGATGCAGGTAAGGAAGAGTCTACCAAAAAAGAATATGGAAAGAAAGTTGTGTTCTATAATACCTGTACACTCGCGGAGAAATTGCAAAGTTTAGAAGAAAATCAGAGGGAAATTACAAGTAAAGTTTGGGTGGAGCTGTTTTGCTTTGCAGCAAGCCGTTCACAGCCTAGATTGCATATAGCAAGGCTAAATGTAGGTGGATAAGTCTTTAAAATGGCATGGCTACTTATGGCTCATCTTGGATTAGCTGGCCGATTCCAACAAGATAACCAAGCTTCTTTGTGGGAAAAGCTTATGTTGAAGAAAAGTATGGTGTAGTAGTACATTTGATAACATTTTTGTTAGAGTATATAACACATTTTAGATCTCAATTTTCAGCTTAAATTTTTAATTAAATAGGTTCTTTGACAATTTAGTTGGGAAACTGATAGTGTGATTTAGTCATAAAATATTCATAGTTCCTTTAAAAATAACTTCATTTCTCTCTAATGCAATATCTATCCAACGGATAGAGTAATAAAATAAAAGTATTAGGTAGATGTAACACCCGAATTTCTACGGGAGGAAATTCGGGTGTTACAGTAGACGAGGCTAACTCAACTTCCATTCCCATTTCCCCTACCTTCGCCGTTTCTGCCTCTTTATTGATCTTTTATAGTCCGTTTGGTAATCGATTTAAAATGGTGGAAATGAGAATGTTTTGTAGTATAAATTTTCATGAAATATCATATTATTTTCATGATAATGAAAATCTGATCATGGAAAAGTTTTTTTCTTCACTCTTTTTCATTACCACCTAACACCACATGTTCCAATGGTAATGAATTAGCATGAATTTTGTGATGAGATTATTAAAGGAGTATAACTATGACCATTAAACTTGTAAAGAAATATTCGTGCCAAAATTATACTAGCTTTCCATTACCATTCACATCATTTAGCATCGATTATCAAACTTGTTGGGAGAATTAGACTAAAATCAATTACTAAATGCAACTTCACTTTTATAAAACGTGTACTTCATAAATGAAATCTTGATAATCAAATGATCCATTGCATATTATGCTTAATAGTCACAAAACGATAATTCATGAATAAGACACCTACTAAAATTTCCTTCATCTCTAATTGCAAGTTTGAAAAACTTTTTTCTTCTTTGTAAACTCTTATTATCTTATACAGTACTAGTACTATTTGTTGTTTTATTAATGTTTTATACTAAGAGAATGCTATACAATTTATCTTTATCTATCTCTTTAACTTTGCAACATTCTCTTTAATACAATCAATATATTTTGCCTCATATTTTCTGTCTATTATTATCAATACAATTTAAATATTTCCATTAATAGAACAGAGGAAATACATTCATAGGATCAATAAGTATCAGAATACTTGCGATGCGACTTCAATGGGACATAATCGATAGGGGAGCCAGAGGTGACCATAGGGGGAGAAGTTATTGCATGTACGTCCAAGTTGAAATATTTGGGATCGGTGATTCAGAGTAATGGGGAGACTGATGAAGACGTTTCTAATGATATACAGGCGGGATGGCTTAAGTGGCGAGCAGCAACCGAGGTGCTTTGTGATAAAAAATTCCTTAGCAGACTAAAAGGTAAATTTTATCGCGTTGTAATTAGGCCGGCTTTGTTGTACGGGACAGAATGTTGTCCCGTAAAGAAGGTTCTCGAACAGAGGATGGAAGTAACAAAAATGCGTATGATGAGGTAGATGTGTGGTAAAAATATGATGGATAGGATAAGAAACCAAGAGTTCAGGGAGAAGTTAGGGGTTGCTCTGCAAAGATGCGAGAGAACAAATTGAGATGGTTTGGGCATGTGCAGAGAAAGACCCATGACACCCCAGTAAGAATGATCGAATGCATCATAGTGGAAGGCAAGAGAAGCCGAGGAAGACCTAGGAGAACGTAGGAGGAGCAGATTAAAAGTGACCTGCACGAACTTCACCTCTCTAAGGACCTGACCAGGGATAGGGCCAGTTGGCGGTGCTTTATCCACGTCTTAGATTACTAGACATGTCCCTCTTAACCATCGTTTGTTACTGTTCTTTGCCTCTACTTATCATTCTTTACCACCTCTTTTACCATTATCGTATTTTGAATTATTTGTACGTATTATATTTGTTGTGTATATTTAGTTAGTTGATTACTATTCATGTTTAACGTGGGTGTAAGTTGCAGGCTTTCGGATAGTTGTAGGTTCCTCTCTCTTTAAAGATCCTTCTTGAGCCGAGGAATCTTTGACCGTACTCTCCTATATGGGTATGAGCTGCCATCTCTCTTCCCTCCCTAAACCCTGACCATAATTGTCTATAAACGGGATACACTGGGCATGATAATGATGATGAAGCTTATGACTTATGAGTGGAATATGTAAACAATTGAAATAAAGGAACATTTTGCCATAACAGAATCACGTAAATAAAGGAACTAAAAATTACAATATTGTTGACATGGTAGCATATCAACCAAACAGACTAACAAAGTAATATAACTCAACATCCCCACTTAAGCTTGACGCTAGTGACATAGTAAGAATTAAGCTTGGATAGTAAATTGTTGAACTGTGTCGATGATAAGATCTTGGTAAAGATGTAAGCTAATTCATCTACTGTAGATAGATAAGTCAATTGAATCAGTAACTCTAATATTTTGTCCCTCGTAAAATGGCAATCAATTTTTGTATGCTTGGTTCCTTCATGTTGGACATGGATATGTGCAATATGCAATGCTGGCTGATTGTCACAATGCAATACTAATGGTTTAGATTGGTCATGCCAAGCTTCTGATCATGCAGTTGCCCAATCTAAATTATTTTAGAAGAAGTTGCAGCCGAGGCACAATACTTGGCTTTTGATTAAGACTTGGAGATTGTAGATTACTTCTTCGATATCCGGCTTATAGGAGAACCTCCCATAGAAAAAGTATGCAATAGCAATTGGGATAACCTATACTCCATATATTTAGCAATTTTAGACATAAATGGATAAGTAGCTTGTTAATCTTTCTAATACAACAAATTATCAAATTTGAATTCACCATGAATGTGCAAAGATGAATCAAGCTATTTTTCCACTTCCGATATAATATTTGAAGAAAAAAGTGCGTATTGATAACTTTCAAAACTTTTAAAAAAAGGATAAAATTAATGAAACTTGTCAATAGTAAATACATTATGAAGATAAACTCATTGAGATGAAAATAAAAATAATAAAATATGTAGTCATAAGGAGTTTAAAAATGAATAATACATATCTTGGAGCGATCAAAATCACGAGAGCATGAACCAACACGAAAGCATGGACCAACTGATGCAAGATCTTCCGAAGTAGAATCCTGATGAGCTTTAGTCGATAAGCTAATTGTAAATGTGTAATCATTGTAAAGATTGACAAGTTCAGAACGAACCCTCTCATTATATTGATAAACCTCATCCTTAGATTGATAAACATTTTTAAAATGATGTTTTAGAAATGAAATCTTATGCCTAAGATCAAACACCACAACAATAGACAAATTTCTCCAACTTTGCAAACCTATCGTTACCCATCTCTCTAATGCAAGTATTCTTACTTTCACAAGCGTGTCGCAAGTGGTATTTTGCCTTATAAATTTGTTCAAAAATATAGATTTGTAGTGAGATAATCTGACCCAGAGAAGAGATTAGTCATGTCATGAAAGATTGAGGAATAGAAGCCATATTTTCAACAGATTAAAGATCAGTGAGCTTCAAAGTGTAGTTAGGCTTAGTACTACCAAAGCAATTCACCGTAACTCTATAGTGAAGAGCTTGCTTCAACATTAGATATGTAGAGTTCCATCACATTACAACATCCAACCATAAAACGAAGAAGGTCATTCTATTTGAGATACAAAATCTCTAAACCTATTTGTCCTTACCGTGGATGAATCAATATATTTGACATTATCACGCAAAAGTTTAACAATAGGATCAATTAATTTTAGTAATCCATCTTTAACAATCAAATTTAAAATGTAAGCAACAGAACGAATATAAAAATGTGCAGTTTCACATGGAAAAGACGAATGAATACATTCCTGTATTAAAGGGATGATTGAATCATTATTGGTTGCATTGTCAATAGTCATACTAAAAAACTAAGGCGTGAATCCAATCCGTGACCCGATAAAACCGAACTAATTATTGACCGACGACAACCCAAGCGCGACTAACACTCGGTTCAAACTTCAACTAGCACCGAACCAATGTGAACTTGAGAACTCAATTAGCTGATCTTAAACCGACCCGTAACTAACCAATCCGACTCGAGTATGATCCGCCCCGCCACATATCTGAAAACAAATTGATTTGAATTCCAACCGAGTCGAATAACACCCATTCAAAATTGACCCGATTACCCAAATGAACACTCTTTTAATTCTCCTACAACAATAGTTGTTTCGTTTGATAATTTGAACTAAACTAAAGGAGCTGATATAGCTTAATCAGCCAGCTGTCGGAATAGAACCCAGTAGAAAACAAAATGATCAATAATTGGACACCAAAATTTTGGTTACAGAATGCTCATAATCGATGTCACATGAAACAGAGGGGACCTAATTCCATGTGCTACAAGTTGCGTAATGCCATTTATAGAGCTATCAAATTGCAGTGCCTTATCAACTCATGCTCCGTCGATAAGCCTCCTCAATACTCGATTTAGTAGATATGACTTCAATAAACTTATCTCTCGTATTGATTATACAATAACGTAAATTATTTTTTTGTTGGTTATCACAATAAATAAAATTTAAAAAATTTATTTTGATAAAACTTACATAAAAATTGAGTTCTAGTTGAAATTAGAAAATATAATGTAAGACCGTCAAGAAAAATAATAAATGATATAAAATCATTAAAAATATAAAATACATAATGCTCCTTCCGTTTCTTTCCAATAGTCTCATTTACTTTTTGAGTACTATTTATTAACTACTATTAATTTGTAATTTATTCTTAATCTATAAATTAAGACATAATTAATTGAAATCTTGTTTGATTCATCTCAACATAAGAAGTATTAATATCTATTTATTGTAATTTTTAATTATGCGATTGAATTAGTGCATTGATAAATATATAAAAATTAAATAAGACGTTTGAAAAGAAACACAGGGAATTTGTTATTGTATACCAAAAAAAAATTTATCCTCAAGTGTTAATGAGTATCAACTTGACATTTGATAAAGGTGTCTAGTACAAGTTTCAATCTCACTTTTTTAATGATTATAGATATAGATTCTAGATTTTGATATAGTAACTATCTCATTTCGTCTTTTATATTTAACCTTAAACATCTAACATGATACTTGATAGTGATTTATGAATTTGACTTCATACACTCATATTATATATCTAGGATGTAGAGATAAAAAGATGTTTGCAAGAATTAAAAATTTTTTAAAACTTATTCATCTGATCATTAGATAGTTTTGTTCAGCCCTAGGCTTAATCCGTCTATACATTAAATTATTTTTAAAATTGTTCAAACACGCCCAATTTCCTAATTGGATGGGTTCGAACTCGAGGGTAACCTGCAAATGATCAGCTCTAGTATACTATGGGCGATGTATTGCTATTGGCAGGAATCAAAAATTGTGATGAGGATTTGTAAGGTGAAGTAACAAAAATGGGTTTCATTTGAAGAAGAGGTGAGATTTGGTCTTAAGAAGAAGATTGCTAATGATACTGAAATCAAATTCTCCATTCAAGATGAAGTGTTTAGGTACTCAATTGGGAAAGCAAATGGCTTGCATTGATGTGAGCTTGGACGGGCAATTGAAGGATCACAAGAGCTATAATGATGAAGCAAAAACAAGCATGATGTGTAGGGTGCCCTGGGCAACTGCACGGGCCATAGCTTGGGCAAGCAAGAGAGTGAAACTACTAAGAATCGCAACAACTTATAGAAGTCTGGAGAGTATTGTGCTCGTTAATTGACTATTTGTGCGCCCCCTTACTTGAACGACGGAAGAATTTTAGAGCCTCGTTTTTTATGTTCCCATGTTAAATATTTAGGCAACTCTTAGGATAGATTCATTTAATTCCCTGGACCTATAAAAGAGGCTCAAAAGGTCTGAGAAAGGCAATAGGAATAGTGCGAGCTAACTTTTGTTTTTATTGTTGAACTTTAGATAAAGTGTGAGTTTATGAGGAAATTTCATTAGAGTGCATATGCGCTATATCCAATCACTAGAACATGTGTTTTAAAGTGTGTTTGATTAATGTTATCGTTGAATTATCAACAACAAATACAAATCATTTAATTTGGCGTGTTGTCTTAAGGTACCATAAAACACTTGTTTTGTGTCCTATTTAAATTGTATGTGCTTCTGTGTCTTAGCGCTGTTTCCTCTTCTTCATCCCCTATCGTATTCTTTATGAAAATGAAAGCCTCAAGGAGGTTTAACAATGAAAAACAAATGAAAAATTTAATGCAAAGATGAACACAAGTGTATATGAGGTATCTTGGATACCTCCCCCTCAAATGTAGTTTATTATATTGAATTAAACAATTACAAGTATAATAAACCTCCCCTTCTCTTGAGAACAATCTCTCAAGATCACAAATACTTAAGCAAAGTAAGAACAATCTCAAGTTTCTAACAATGCAATAGCCCTCTCAATATGTGTGTTTTGTGGTGAATGTTACTATGAGTGATGAATCCTATTTATAGGCAAGGTATTCATCACTCTTAGTATTCCCTCATAAATCACCATAAACTCACATGTAACATCCCAATTAACCCCCTAATTAACTATAACAATAAACATTACAATAAACAATAGAGTAATGCACCACATTATTGCATAGTCACTACAAATTCTGACCAAAAACAAGATCCAATGTAGTCTGTTGGACTACCGCTCGACCGAGCCACTACCTTGCTTGGTCGAGCGAGCTTCCAGTGAATCTACTGACTTGTTCTGGACATCCTGCTCAACCGAGCTAACATCGCTCAACCGGTCGAGCCACTCACATTCTGCTTCTTTCTTTGTTGCTTTCATCAAGCAACTCTTATCAACCGTTCCAAACCTTAAACCACCCATATCCAACACATCTTTATCGACCCTCTCCAAGGTACAAGACAAAGCATGTTCGATTATATGTTTAGAGTTAACGTCGTCATTAAGATTATTGACACTTGCTTTTAACACTTTACATTATAAGTTCAATTTCAGAACATTTTGTAACATTTCAAATTAATGAAAACATTTTTTAAATTGCAAATTATTAATGAAAAATAATACTCGATAGTGGTAACTACTTTCTTGTCTCACTTAATTTGCCCTATGTTCATTTTAGTCTCTCATAATTAGAATAGCTTGTTTTTACTTTTGGATATATCTCACCACTTCACTCTCTATTATTTCTAAATATTGAGCTACTTTAACCCAATATACCCAACTACTTGATTTTAGTGTCAAAATCAAATACACCAAAATAATCCATATAAAACAAAAATTCAATAGAAATCTTAAATATCATACCAATATGTTATTGTTCGGTCTATTTAAATTTTTCATTTATAATTCAAATTTGCAAAAACTTTTTAAATCATGAAAAAAACTCAAAAGAATAGAGACAGTTAGACTTAAACATGTTCCTATGGTTCCTATATCAAACAAATTAAATCTCAATAAATTTGACAAGGACATCAAAATTTGGACCAATCTAGTTAGATGAAGACATAAGAAAAATAAAATGGAAAGGATAGATTAGAAACAACACTATACAAAAATTTCACTAATAGACAAAAACGTCCATTTCATGTTCCGATACTTAAAAGAGAAATATCGCACTTTTTAACTCTAAATTGAGCTTTAAACAAACAATTCCGTTTCATCTATAGACCCCACTATGAAAAAAGTCACACATAAACTAAATAAAAATAACACTAATTAATCACACTAAATTTTAATTTTTTTTGGAAATATCTAATCTAAATTTTAATTAAACATTATCTTCAAAATAAAAAATAACCAAAATTAAAAACTAAAAATTACAGAGATTTAAGAATTTACATAATGCTGCAACTCTCAGTATTCTCATCACTGAAATAGGAAGTGTAAGGGTCATGATATCCTGGGGGAGGGACCATGGGAGGTCCATACCCAACACCCATTGGTGGCCTTCCATACATCATTGATGATGCATTCATTGGTTGACGCATCATTCCGTATCCATCTCCACCGTTCATTCTTTGCTGGTTCATCATCATTGCCATGTACTGCTGCTGTTGAGGATTATACTGTCCTGGGTTCGGGCTTTGGCCCGGACCCATCCCTGGGTTAAATCCACCACCACCATTGCCACCCATCATGGGCATCGCTCGCAACCCTGCAGCTGCTTGGCCCATTTGGCCCATTTGAGGAAAGCCATCATCATTTGCACTCTTTTTACCACCACCATTTGGCCCGCTTTTACCCCCTTTACCATCAAACCCACCGCTTTTTTCACATTTGCCGTCAAACCCACCATAATTTTTACCACTTTCACCACCTCCTCCCTTGTTTTTATCACCTTTTTTACCGTCTTTTTTCCCATCTTTATCCTTCTTCTTTTCAGTATTCCCACCCCCGCCTCCTAAAATGCCCTTGAATATACTTGTCATCCCTCCACCACCACCACTATCGCCGCCACCTCCGCCCTTCTTGCCACCTTCTTTCCCTTTCTTATCGCCGCCGCCACCATTTCCCCCTTTCTTATCACCACCACCCCCCTTAACATCTTTTCCGATGATGGGTATACTCTTACCAGATTGATGCTGAAGATGACCATAAATCTCATCATCCAATTCATCATCATCATCATACTCATCATCAAATTCATCATCGAACTCATCATCATCATCAAATTCATCTTCAGGCAAATTAAACTTAACCGTTTTTTGGTCCTTTCCGGAACCCATATTAGCACCTTTCATTTGTTGTTGTTGTTGAAGTTTCTGAAGAAATTGAAGATTCTGCAATTGTTGTTGAGCTTGAGGGTGCCCATGCTGCTGTAATTGCCCCCCTTTAGGTTGTTCTTTACCCCCCTTTTTAGCTTTATTATCATTATAATCCTTACCAATTTTACCTCCATCAAGACTAAAGTTCTTCATAAATTGGTTCATAAACTGATTGTTTTGATTCGCACCTCCTTTTGAAACACCCCATAATTCAGCATGCTTTCCATTTTTCTCAAGTTTTTTGATTAGAACAACAGGGTCAACATTCCCAGTTACAGTCACCTTCCCTTGTTCTGAATCTATACTAGTTGTATAAACCCCTAGAAAAAAGAAAGATAAAAACAGAGCAAATTTAAAAATTAACGAATAAAAATACTTTAATTAAAAAGGCTAAAGTTATATAAATTTACCATCAACTTTGTTTAGAATCTTCCTCACTTTACTTTTACAGCCATCACAGTGTATGTTCACTTTAAGAACACAACTCTGTAAAAACATAACCACAAATGAATACACAATGTTAACTTTGAAGTAGCAAACTAACAAAAAACCCGCAATTACTGTTCAAACAAACAAGGTGTCCCATCGCACAGTGCCAGCTTTTAAAATTAGTGGGTCTTCAAGTATTAGCTTTGTAGATTAGTATAATTGCTCATATTTAGACCCTCAAATTAAAAAAAAAAATGTAAAATAAATATGTATCAATTATTGTAGTCCTAAATTTTATCATGGAAAACACTTCCTCAGTCCCATAATAATAATAATTAGAAATACAAATAAGGTGAAAATTAAATATTGTGAGTGAAAGTAGTAAATGGTACTCTCTTGTCCGGTTGTCCCGAAAATTTATCTTCATTAAATTAAATAGTTAAAATATTAGATATTTAGAAATAAGAAATAATATGAATTAGAAAATAAAAATGAAATAAATTTATAAAAACACATTAAAATTAAATATCAAATTAAGGTGAGCAGATGAGTATATCTAACGAAAAAGTGAAACATGTAAAATAAATGAAAACGAAAAAGTAGAGTGTTTAGAAAAATAATTTAAATGTAATTTTTGTCGCAAAATTAAAGAGGTTAACTAACATATAAGTTGGTAACTTTTGTAATATTGTACAATAAATTTGTATGCAATTAACTATTCTCTTATGAGGATATTATAAAAGCTTAATTACAAATTTATCACTAAGCAAATTATGATAAAAATAACAAATTTAATAGCACCAACTAAAAATAAAAATAAAATAGTGTTTATTTTTTTGGACAGAGAGAGTTTGTGCATCTACCACCTTACCATAACGGTGTTTTAATTTTGGCTTCCTTTTCTGATGCTACTCATTAAAATTTAGAAAATGATTTTGATTAATTCAAATTAAGAGAAAAGCTAATCCACTAATAAATTTAAAGGATGTTGAGTAATAAAATCAATTAGTAATTTATAAAATGTAAAATAACTCACATGTAGATAATATTGAACAATTTAAGGCTACTGTAAACCCAAAAAAAAAAAAAAAAAAAAAAAACGAGGAAGATGGAAGAAATACCTGAGTTTTCAAGAAGTCCTGCTTATTATTCATAATGTATGGTGAAAATAAGTAAAAGATACTCTGAAAACAAGTAGAGTGTTACAACAAAGAACAGCCTTTTATAAAGTCTGTTTTGTGTAGTGTCAAGTGTAAATGTTTGAATGAAAAAGAGAGAAAGAAGAACAAACAAAAGCTGCCTCTGTACAAGGCTATCACTAGTTGTGGATAACTAAGATTATATTGCCTTTTCTTTTTTTTTTTTAATTCAATTAGAGAGGCGGTTTCAGAAGAAGTGAAGATATTGAAGTGCTCTTCTTTCTTTGTTTATGTTTAAGGGTCTGTATGGGTTGTCTTAAAAAAAAAAAAAGGGAAGTGTGCTATGTGTTAACTGAGAAAGAAAATACGAACATAAAGGTTTAAAAATAAATTCGATAATCTAATATTTACTCAATTTTATAAGTGAATTGGATTTTAAAATGAATTTAAAATTGTATAAAAATTATTGTGGCAAAATCGAATTCCGAAAATTGATACTATAACATGATTTGCTTTTAGTGGAATATATTTATCGACATTTAACTTAGATGTCAGTACTTCAAATTTCTAATAGTACATATAGTTGATTTATTGACATTTATTAAACTTATTAGCAACATGATAAAAATTATACAAAAACTTTTTCGCGACACAGTATCCAGTGACATTTCTCGTAAATGTCACTATAGACTAAAGTAACAATTACATACTTCTTCCGATCCATATTAGTTGCAATATTGTGAATAATAACACTATTCATTCATCACTCTTAATTCATGATTAGTTTTTAATATATAAATTAAAACATAGTCAAGCGAGATCTTGTTTGATTCATCTCATTGTAAAGATTATAAATATTAAATTTTTATAATTTTTTATTATGCATAATTAGAGATATTAAGGATTAAATTAGTGCATTGGACTGCGTAAAAAAGCAAACATTACAAGTACATTGGAACGGAGGAAGTATGTCTCTAAAGGATAAGGCTAAATAAAGTGTTACTAAATCACTTTATAGTGAAACTTAAAATAAAAACCACCAATTATCACACTAACAATATAAATCAGTGGTATTTTTTAATCCCACTAAATCCAATGTTGCGAAAAGTTAAATTTATTACAGTGGGACCCAATAATCCGAATAAACATCTCCCATGGACAATTGCTAAGTAAGAGAGTAATTATTCTTCAAATTAATTCGAATATAATGAAATACAACAAAAAAAACTTGTATATAAAAATTTAAATTAAATTTGTACAACTGAAATTCTCCCTTCAATTTACTATTAATGTCTCATTAGCTTTTTGGATACTATTTATTTCTTACTCTTAATTAGTATTTTATTATTAATCTATAAATTAAAACATAATCAGGTGGGATCTTGTTTGATTCGTCTCAATGCAAAGATTATTTATATCAACTTTTCATAATGTTTAATTATATATAACTAAAAATATTAAGGATTGAATAAGTGTATTGGATAGAGAAAAAAAAAAGACATGAGTAATAAATTGAAGGTATGATACTATCTAAAAGCCATACGAACACCCTGGCGGACACCTCTAATCAGTGTATTTCTATTTCTACTTCTGTTCTTGCTCTATTATTAAAGTTTGTGTTGTACTGGTGCTCAACAATAGTAGTACTTGTACAAATGAGCTGGGAAATTCCGCTAAAAACAAATGTAAAGAAATAATTTTATTATTCATAATCTATTATTCTTGTGCTTTTTGATTCATTAATTATTATGGAGATTTTAGTTAAATTTAATAAAAGTATGTCACCAACATTCACTACTCTTGTTATTTTTTTTAATTAAAAATTCTATATTATGAGTGAAAAGAAGATTTTATTAAGCTTATGCAATACTTTATCAAATTTTTTGTTGGTGTATTTTGACTTTATTTTGCTTTTTAACACTTTATTATTTAAGAATAATATTTTTATTATAGAATGTATATTTTTAAAATGAAAATTATAGGTTGACTCGGTAATTAAAAGCCTTTTCTTTTATTCATATGAAAATAAAATAATTCATCATGATTCAATGTCGGTAATGGACCTCGTAAACAAAATTCATCACGATAAGAGTTTAATAGCAAGGGACGACTACATGAACGATTGCACCCCTTGTTGGTTCGAGCAGCAGCCAACATAAAGTTTATGTAACTTGATTTATTGATTGTGCGCTCACTCGAGCACCCTTTCACGAGCATCTTGAGTTTTGTACACCATGTCTTGCGCAGGCCAAAATAGAAGCAACTTGTTTTGGGAACTCTTTTCACCATGTCTCACCCTCCGATCCTGGACTCACACCAACTTCAAGCCATGTGGTCTAAGCCCAAGAGGACAAAACTAGGCCCAATTTAGTATCAACCAAATTTGGGAGACTCAAGGCATTTCCCCAACAGTTCATGTTTGAATTGTACTATATGTTTAAACATATTGTAGACAACTTACTTCCTAAATTTATTAACCACGTTAGACTAACAAAAATGTTTATTGTGTATGTACGTGTGAAATTGAATAATATATATTTGAGAATAAAGGAGCATCACCATCTTCCAAATTCCATTTTGGTTATAAATATTTTGTCAATAATACAATATTGTGCTTTAGAATAAACATATTGTCAATAACACAATATTGTAGCTAATTTAGATTAAACAAACAAAATATAAATTTAATCATCAATTTATCATGTTCTTATAATTTTTTTATACTAATCATTATTAGCTATCAACTAAATTTTACCATATTTTGAATAACGAGGAGACCTTAGTAAATAACAGTGATTTGTAAAATTAACAAATCACCCTTATATGGTAAAATTTGATAGGTGAGAGTTTTGTGATTTTAATTTACTTTTTTTTGTTTTGTTTATTTTACTATTATTATTTTTGTCTTTTTGTGATGATTTACACACAATGATTGATTACAAATTTCTTATTAACTAACCAGCTAACAAAATCAGTTGGTCAAATTAATTTATAAAATCAGCTAGTTAAATCAATTTTCCTATGAACCTACCAGCTATCAATCGTTGACCGCACACCCTAAAATCTTTGAGCTACTAATTAGTAAATTAGTAAATACTAAAACATTGAAGGAAAGGTGGTGGCAACTGGCAAGAAAGAGTTGTGTTGTCTTATTCTGTTGACAAAAGGATTAGAATTATCACAATACAGCAAAAGTTGGCAAAGTAAATCTGCAAGTATAGTAGCTTCGCACTTAATTGACTGATGTTGTTTGGTTTCTACAGTAGGAGTATAATTGTATATAAGAAACTCAACATATGATCAAGATAGAATGTAGTCTCGCAGACATTTGAGAGTATCACATGTTAATTAAGTATTCTATTAGCGGGATATATTGAGTAGGATGATGATGACGACATGTTAATTAAGTATGTTGAGATAATTGACTTAATAGATATTTTATGGTAGCATTGTAATGTTGAATGAATAGGAGTGTTGTTAGCTCTTTAGTTCCATTCAATGTTAGCTACTCTTCACACGCAACAAGTTTGGTCTTCCCGTCAGTTTCGAAAGAGAGGGAAAATGCAAAATTTTTTGGATAAAGGTTGCCCGTAAAAGGGGTGATAATATATATATATATATATATATATATATATATATATATATATATATATATATATATATATATATATATATATATATATATATATATTCTAGGATAGGTTAGCTAATTAATTTTTTTTAGATGATGAGAATCGAACTCTCAATATCAGGGTGATAGAGAATGCTTTCAACCACTAACCTAAGTCATTATCTATTTAGCAAATTGGTTGTTGGCTAGAGCTCCTGGTTGTAGTTAGCGATGGTCATTGGTCCGCTATTAATGACTTTTAGGCCCTCTAAAAAATATGGTTTTTAAGCCAAATCAAAAAGCTACTACATACGATTAGCTTTTTATATTGTGTTTTTACTTTTTACTCTCATTTTCTATAATAAACAACCACAACACTTAATTTTTATGAAACACTTTTAGAACAAGCGACGTAAATAACTAGTTTAAACAATCCTATAATCACTCAATACTTCAACTTGGTTAAAGTTAATTAAACCAACGGTCATTTACTAAATAGACGTCTAATAAACAACACACGCTAAACGGTGTATAGTCTACAGACTACAGCAATGCTAGAACACGGGCTTATTTAACTTGTACTTCTACTTACTAGCTTAGCATGTCCTTCAACTCCCCCACGCACCGACGCACGCATGTGCAATTGGATGTACTATTCTATTTACAGTTGATCTGTACTTCCTATGAATTTATCCTTTTCCTACACAGAAACTTCCATTCTATTAGGGATAAGAAACTTGTTGCTTACAAAATTGAAACACCAATATAATTCTCTTTGATAATTGAAATATTACCAACAAATATATTCCTACTAGTTGATTTCTGAGGTGTGTTCTCTTTGCTCTTGTAATTCTATTTATATGAGTTCATTGTATTTGTAACAGAGTTAAAAATTTGAATCTTAATCTTCTGATTAATTATTTTAATTTTTCAATTCGAATCTCTAATTCTTTGGTTATCTATTTCAAATCATCCTTAATTCCTAAACCTTTTCCGATTTTTGTAATTTCTTTCAAAAATTAAACTTAAAATATTATTTTGTTTAAAATCTTTTTATAAGCACTAAAATATTATTTTATTATTTTATAGTACGAAAAGTAAAATTTTATTCTTATATTCACGGTTTTGTAAAATGTTACGTTTTAACTTTCTTCCTTAAACTAACATTACTACTTATTATTTTAACATTATAACTTTGATTTAATTATTTTATATATAAAAATGAGTCGTATTTTAAGTATAGTTTAAGTAAAATTTTCTAAGTAAACTACATATTTTCATGATCAAATTTACCCATTATTTTAAAGTATATTCACTTGTACATACTAGATTAAAACTTTGATGAACCAAAATCCTTTCTATAGTAATTCATGATGTTCATCACTTACACAAGTTATCACCATTTTCTTACACAAGCTAACCTTCTTCTACACTCCAAACTCTTACACATTCACTTACACACTTCAACTCTTACACAATTACTTACACACTCCAATTCTTACGCAATCACTTACACATTCTAAATCACTTACACAAGTTACCCTTCTTCTATACTCTTAATACTCTTTTTTATAAAATCTAATAAACTACAAAGTTGCCCAAACCCATTATAAATACCCCCTTAGCCATGAGATCACTTACACTACCATCATCAAATCTTTCTAACATTCTTTCTTATATTTTTACTTCATTAAAATCTTACTACCTTAATATCTTTATTATTAGTTGAAAAAATTCAAGAAGATAGAGCTTAAAATATTCTTTTTTAGCTTAAATCATCATCATTATAGAGCATTATTGGATTATTACTTTGGGTACTTAATGTATCATTATTTTTGGAGTTTGTATTTAATGATTTTAGGAGCTAAGAAGATCATCATTATATTGGGAGTTTGCATTAATTAACTTTGGATCATTATTATCTATCTTGGAGCGCCTTATTTCTTATTATTTTCCTAATTAGTACTTAGTATTAATCCTTGGTGTTAGTATGACCGTATAACTTCTTACCCTACTCTTTTTGTGGAATTTTACATTATATTTGCTTTATAATATGCGAAATATGAAATACGTTGATGTGTTTTAGTAGGAAGTTAGTTTAATGAAATTATGATCAAGATTATATTAAGTATGTGTATACTAAAAGTATTTTTAGTATGTTAATTTAATAATTTTTAAACAAGTTTAGGAAGTTGGGTGCAAAATTATATTTTAGTGATATTAAGTATGATTTATGTTATAAACTAATGCTAGTATGTTTATGAGTTATGTGTTACATTAAAAATGTTATTATATTTAAAAAAAAAATTTATGTTAGAATTTTTATTAATATGTTTATGTTAGCCTTCAAACTAGTTTATAAGGTAGTAAGTTATTTTATGAACGTATTTTTTTTTATTAAGTATGGTTGTATTAAGAATATTGTTATTATACTTTATTTTGAGATTTAAGTTTATCCTTAAAATTATACTCCCTCCATTCTTTTAAGTTCTTCCACCTTACTATAACGGGTAGTTTCATAAGTTCTTCCACTTTAGAATACTTTCTATTTTTAGAAAGTTTTTATCCCACTTTTACCCCTTAAAACCCCCTTTTTCTTTTTTTGTACCCGGATTAATCTTCCAGATTCTTTGATTGTCTTGGGCGTTGGGGTTTTCATTATTACCTCAAGTAATTCCTACTCTTCCTCCTCCTTTTGAATGGTACTTTCTCTCTTCTCTTCAAAACCATTTTCATGGCTTCAATTGCCCTTTTCTCCCTGTTTGTTCTTCATTTTTAGTGCATTTTAACTGCATTAATGTATAGATTGGTTTATTCTCATCATTTTGAGGTTAGTTTTGTTTGTTTTGGCAAAGTTACGAAATTGCATACCCCCTGTTTAGGAATCCGCCATTACCTTCTTCATGAACCTTTAAGTCTTTGCAATGGAAAACAACGAATCTAAGAGTGACTCTACAACTCCTTCATATCTTTATGATGGTCTATGCGATTATGGTGAGTTGTGTTCTTGTTCCCTCCATGGTCGTTCCCATTCTTACTCAAATGAAATTTTGAAGTGGTCAAAAAAAGAGCTTGAGGCATATCACAAGTCTTTTGAAGATGATGCCACATCTTTGTCTCATGAATCTCTATCAACTTTTCCTTCTGTTGAAAAGGAAGCAACACCAATAATTTTTGAATGGATGTGTGACTCCCCATCTGAATTAAATCCATTAACTCCAACTAATGTGAAAGAAGATCAAATCAATTTGGTTGTCCTTGACACTCCTGAAGATGTTATTGCTTCTAGGGACAAATTGAACCCTAAAAAATGTGTCCGATGATTGTAAGGTTGTTCTGATTTTTCGTTTGTTTTTTTTTGTACTTAAATTTGACATATTGGAGCTGGTTTTATGTGTTGTTGTTTCCTTCTGGCTTATGATGATCTTTAATTTATGTTTGATGAAATTTTGTTGATATTGTGTTCTTTTGTTGATGTTCTTCTGATTTATGTTTAGGTTTATATTCTGGGGTTTTTTTTTGTTCTTACTGTTGGTATTATGTTGTTGTTTGTTGTATATGGGTAATTTTTTTTTGATCTGATTTATGGGTTGATGTTTGCTGCCGGTTTTATGTGTACAAGCCCCTGTAATGTCAATTTGTTGAACCTCTAAATTCTGAAAAATTTACTTTAATTACTTGGTTGAGTAGCATTTGGTAAACCAAAACCCATCACTTGATTTTTTAGCATGTTCAGTTACTTCATTTGTTGATGAACAATTATAATCTGAGAGGTTTCATAACCTCTATGAAGAATCAGGGGGCTTTTTTTCTGAAATTATGTAAAATAATGAAGTGACTAATCAAAAACATACA
Organism: Amaranthus tricolor; assembly: GCF_026212465.1. Taxonomy (NCBI): domain Eukaryota; kingdom Viridiplantae; phylum Streptophyta; class Magnoliopsida; order Caryophyllales; family Amaranthaceae; genus Amaranthus; species Amaranthus tricolor. Next base: position 9,274,092 of record NC_080058.1, read on the forward strand.
CACTAATCATTAATGTGGGTTGTGATTGACAAATTGTTGCTCCTAAGTTTTAAAAGTCACAATTTTAATGATGATTTGAACAAAATAAACTGAGGGGCTTTGATGTTTGTCATGCTTGAGTTTCTGCAATTGCCTGATCATAAGCTTCTTGAATGATCTCTGTTGTTTGTGCAGCATCCTCATTTTCTGTTAATGCTTGTGTTTGTTGCTGATCCCTGTTTGGGTTAAGAAAAGCTACAGCTTCTCTAACCAATTGTGTTGGGATCCTCACTTGAATCCTTAAACTGCCATTGTCTTCTTGAACCTTCTTTCCAAAGTGTAGTTGTATGTAGTCATTACACCCCTTAACCTTTTTAATCTCATTTAAATGGTGTTGTAATGAGATCCACACATTAGTTAAGGTCTTCGGATGTAACTCTCCGAATGCATCCTCAACCGTTGTGATTAATTCTGTCATGTTTTTGGGCATCTTTTTATGCATAAGTGATTGTATGCTCCTAAAGGAACCCAAGTCTAAAATATTACAATCCGGACTATTTGGAGGTTGTTGAGTAAGAATGAAAGTTAAACCCCCTTGCCTATTGTGTTGTTCCCATATTGGATCATCGTTTGTGATATGAACCCTTGCATTATCTTATTGAATAAAAATAATGGAAGGTCCTTCACTTGGCCATTTTCTTAGTATAGCCGGAATCAATTGTTGTATAAGCATACTTGTAACACCCAGGCCCAACGGACCACCGGTGACTACTCATGAAGACTGTAGACTAGCCCCACAAACCAACACAAGTCTTTCCAGTGCACTTTGGCCTCACTCATGCGCGCCCGGGAAAACTTCCCAGGAGGTCACCCATCCTAAGATTGCTCTCCACCAAGCACGCTTAACTATGGAGTTCTTAGCAAATGGGCTCCCTAGAAAAGAAGATGCACCTTGTTGATATGAGTAGTCTATCAATCCTTTTTCAAGCTAAATCTGGGGCATTACAATACTCCTATAAACTTCTTGATTAACTGATTCGGTTGGTTTAATTTCTATTGACCCGCTTGGTCGATTCTTTGATTCTCTTTGTGCTGCCACCCTATTGATAAAAGGGAAAATTACAAATTTCCCATCAAACGTACATTGGCCAAAACGATTCTATTTAGGCATAACAACGACCCCTAAGAACATGGCCTTAGGTATGAACTTTGATGACTTCGCTGCCCTAAATGGGACCTTTTCTTTGTGTGCTAAATAAACCCTTTGCATTTTCTTGGTTAAATAAAATCACTTCTCGTCAATGTGAATATAATCGTACATTACTTTGTAAATCATGTGTCTTTGAATGGTGTCTTCTTGGATAAGGCTCAAAATCCACTCCACCCTCCTTATTTTGTTGGCATCGGTTAAAGCCGGGTTTAGTGGATTTGAATGAGCCTTTATCTCGCCTCTTTTTATCAACCTCCACACCGTTGACGGTTCCAAATCTATACATGTTGCAACATCTCTAATGCAAGTGCGTTCACCAATGGGTCTAGACTCAAATATGTTTGGTGGTACGACCACTCTTTTTCTTCCACAATTTTTGTACTTGGATTCCACAATGTATGGTTTGTTTGCTTCCTTGGTTTGTATTGCTCGTTTCCATAAATCTCTGATGGTTCTATGTGTGTAGCCGTATTTTTGAGCTATGCGTTTGAATGTACCATGAGGAAGTGAGTCATTAACTTTTAGTGACAACATCTCTTGGAAAATAAGTTGCCTTAACTCATTGGTGAGTCTTGGCTTAGGCTGATCTTATTGTTGTGGTTCTATTTCTTCCATATTCTGTGGCTCTTCTTCTGATTCAGAAATGAAATCTGGAACGTATGAATTCGATCCAAAGTACCAAGCCCCCTGTTGCTCATCTTCACTTCCTGAAGCCATTGAAGGCTAATGATGCGATGATCTTTTTCACAAACTGTTTGGCTATTGTTTTGGAAGATATTTGAAGAATTTGTGGACTGTTAATAATGGCTTTGTTGCTGATTTTGGTTTACTATTTTGTGGACTGTTAATATAGTGTGATTAGGAATATGTAAAGTCATTTTTTTTAGATTAGAGGAAAAATTGATGTTAATCCATGTAAACATAGATTGCCCAATACAAGGCTGTTTTGTTTTTTTTTTTTGTATGGAAGGATGAATTTTCCTCATTTTTGCTGCTGGTTGGAACTCCAAACTTTCCTAATTTGAAAAGTTTGTTAATTTCCCTCCAAAATGTAAGGTTCTCTCTCCTCATTAATAAAATCAAAATTTTTTTTAAATTAGTTTTATTTATAATTATTTTCTCTCTCATACTTCCAATACAATCATTACTCCACACTACTATTTAATTAAAATAATATTCACTACAACCCAAAGATTTTATCTTCATTAATATGTGTGAAAAACCCAAAGTGGAAGATCTTAAAAGAACGGAGGGAGTAGTAAATTTCTAAGTTATCGCGTAAAGTTTTTATGTTTTTTAAGTAGTTATGTTAATTATTTAAATTTAGGTTTTAGTATGATATATTAAATTAAGTCGTTCTTTTTATGTGAAAAGGGCCCAAAACACTCATAGGCCATTCGACCACTATTATAAAAAAACAAAGAGTTTGATTTACCATTTTAAATTATTACAACTATTTTTGTGATAATAATAAAATAAAAATTTAAAAAGATATTTTTGAGAAATTTTATAAGTTATGAAATATTGAAGTGTTTTTCTTGAATATATGAGATTGCATATTAAAAGTAACTTTTAATCACTATTTAGTACAAAATATTTTATTTGCTAACTATTTGACCAAAATTTATGTAAAATGATGTAAAAATATTTTTAGTATACTTGCCACTCAAACTATGTGTGAAATATTGATTTTGTGGGATTACAACTTTTACTTGTTTTATAATTAGAAGTATTGACTTTTGTGAAAATTACAAGTTTGACTTGTTTTAAAACTAGAAATATTAATTTTTGTAAAATTATAAGTTTTATTTGTTTTATAACTAGAATGTTGATTTTTTGCAAACCTAATGAGTTTACTTTTTTTTTTTCTAAACTTGAAATATTGATTTTTGGTAAACTTGTTGAATTTTGGAAACTTGGCCAAAGGATACATTTTAACTTGAATTTTAATTAGAATATTTGATTTTTTTAAGAGAATAAAGTTTTATTTATTGTAAAGTTGAAAATGTTGATTTTGGGAACTTATTTAAAGAGAAATAGATTTTAGTAGCTACTTATGTAAAATATTAATTTGAAGACTATTAATAGAATATTAAGTTATTAGAGTGAATTTAGCGAACTATTAAAATAAAGTTATAAATAAAATTTAATGTGTAAAAATTTAATAATAAATGTATAAAGACATAAAGGTTAATTTTACGTTATGACTAAGAATTTTATTAAAGGAGGTTATCGCCTAAGTTGATCAAAATCAAAGTCAAAGTCAAAGTCAAAGTCAAAGTCAAAGTCAAGTTGTAGTAATAAAATTGTGATGTACTCGAGTGAATGAATATTGATTGAATGACCATGATAGTAAGGTAATGTCGAACTATGGACCGGCATGTAAAATCCCGGCGTCCGTGTTGGCCAGCACGTAAAATGCGGTGTAAGACAGGGGGTTAGCTACATATCCTGTAGAGCTCGAGTATAAATTGTATTGGAGGGGTGACGACACCCACCACAGTTAGAGTTTAAGACTACGGTCCTCACTAACCAGACCCTTACATATATCAGGTGTCATATTGATGTGCTTGTTGATCAGTGATAAACTTGGTTAGTGTGATGCTATTATGCATGGTACTTGTTATGGGGTCAAATAAATAAACCCGTAATTTATTTAGTCAAACCCTAACCACCCAACTCGGTCCAATAACTTCTTAAAATAACTACCCATTACTCACCATAATCTACGACTCACCCATCATCCCCATGATTCCCACATTTATTCACCATTTAACCTCCATTCTACCATTATAAATACATGTCGCGTACATCATTTGCACCGAACTAAGCTTTTATATTGCTATCGTTACACCACAATAAATATTCACCCTCCTACGTGCAATCTATACTGTACCAAATATTCCTTCAATTGATCTGAACTCATCCTACAATCCGTTAATCTTGTATTCATTCATTATCATATATTCATTACTTTCTGTCTCCCGATCTGACTTGAGCGTCGGAGGGGTTTTCCGGGAAATCACCCCCCGGACAAGGCTAACGTTGTATTGCAGGATTTGAGGTCTCATCAGCGGAAGGATCATAAACACTTTCAGCATATTGAGAGTTGTACCCGATTACACCTATCTCCAGGTATTTAAGTGTCTTTTGCACTTCCTCGTTTCATTACCGAAGCAGTTTGGCGCCGTTTGTGGGGACTGAATGAAAAGTCATGGCTTCCGAAAGAAATCCAACACAAACCGCTACCGTGCATAGCACAGATACAGACACTTCAGCGGGTCACGCTAACAATCAAGCCATGACTCGCCGTGATCTGGACATGCTAGCACGAAACCTCACTGCCGCCTTTTCCGAACAACTCCGCAGATACCCAATTTTATGGCGTGTAACTATCTCATCATTTTTTTTTCGGTGGGTATAAGTCAGGTACTGTAATGGAGTAATGTTTGGGAGTATTTGCTATATCTTTTGCTGGTTGGATTTATAAAAAAAAAACGTCCAAGTTAATATTTGGATCGTCCTTTGAAATCTTCTTGCATCACAAGCTAACGAAGTGAAATAACCGTCTTGGGGTATTATTTCATTAAAGTTCAGCTATTATTCTTTATATTCATAATAACATTATTAGGACTGAAAGTTATTAGATTTTTCATTGCAAGATCAGGATTCATATTCAACTCAATCAATTGAGTTAACAATCCAATAGAGAAGAAGCTTAATCCAACTTCTTTTATACTGAGAATTGGATGCAATTATTAATTCCTATCAGTAATTAATTCCCATTAACATGTACTTTCCAATCATGATTATATTTTGTATATCACCAAATTCATTCAGCTATCACCACTCAACAAACCAAATCATCAGATTTCCTTTAAGCTTACGGACCCGGTCCGGTCTTGCCTAAACCCGGTCCGGTCCTGCGATTTTTGCTTTCTGGAAACTCTCAACATACGGACCCGGTCCGGTCTTCCAGAAACCCGGTCCGGTCCTGCTTTAATAACCGTTTTTCCGCACGGTTTTTATTTTATGATGAGGAATGTAACAAGCAAAAAAAGAAAACATTTTTTTTTCTCTGCTTTTAGATACTATTAACTCTTCACTTTTGGGAGAAAAACTTGATCGAGAATATTTGGGCCAAATCATTTCAAGTGTTTGTCATTATTCAAGGATATAAAGTTGGATCTTATTGCTCTTATTCATCAATGTATACCGTTTCAATGTTGAGTTCAGTTTGATGCACCTTCTAAAGGGTTATTAGATTCGTAGAACGTTTCCAAACCAACTTCAATCGACTAAAAATTTCAGTCCTAATGTTGAAGTTCGGTTTGATGCACATTCTAAAGGATTAGATGACCCATAGAACGTTTCCAAACTAGCTTAAACTAAGTGGTTTCGGTCTAAAGGACCATCATCTTATCTTTACTGTGCCGTATGTGAATATTTCCTGAATTTTTCTCGGCACCCATTATTTTTGGGGATTTGGAAATTATTTGTTAATGATGAAGATTTGATTTGAAGATCATTTTGCTATGAGGAAAAGAAGGTTCCCACTCGTGTGTGACCGTCTAATTATGTGATATATTATATCCAGCTTTTTAATTTCACCATTTTTTGTCAACTCCAGCTACGTCACCATCTAATTAATAAGCTATATATCATAAGCGATTCGAATGCGATGAGTCATTCTGTACCATCGAATAGCCGGATTCTCTTGTCTAAGGTTATTATACAAGTTTTGTCTTTTGTCGTATCATCAATTTGTCCGAAATATTAAAAACTCGGACCCCCCCCCCCCCCAAGGGCCTCCAATAATTTCGCAAAATTGTCTAAATATTGAAAGTAGCCGAGTTATGCTACATCCGAATCATCGAAGACCCGGTTGAGTAATTGTCATGACGTATTATCATAAAGTTGGACCCAAATTTGGTTTGATGCACCTTTTAAAGGGTTATTAGATCCATAGAACGTTTCTAAACCAACTTCAACTGACCAAAAAATTCAGTCTCATTGTTGAAGTTCGGTTTGATGCACTATCTAAAGGATTAGATGACCCGTAGAACGTTTTCGAACTAGCTTCAGCTACGTGATTTCAATCTGAAAAAATTACTCCAAATATTGCCCAATTCAATGTATTGGCTGAATCCGAATATGATCCGACAGTGGTTCAATCTGAGGTGACTCGATGCATGGAGAAAAATCATCATCCTCGCCTTCTAATGAAATGCTACATAAAGGATGCAAATCTTTGATTAGTATTGCCAAGTGAAGAATATATTATATTAATCTGATGATGATCATACAGTTACTCTTGCTTTTATTTATCAACATATATCGGATGTTTTATATTTGTTATATTCATGGGTCAACATGAAAAGTGATGAAGTATGATATTGACACATTGGAAGAATATTATATTATTTCTGCATGGGAATTCAATACTTCACCATTATTATTCTTAATATATTGGGTCTTACTTATATGTGGTTTTCAATGATGAGTGTATAAAGTCATCTGAGTTTTCACCTAGTTTGAAAGTCATATTATTATTGAAGTTCCAACACGTGGGCGTTATTTGTCACATTATGGAATCATCTGAGCTTTCAACTAGTTTGAAGTCATATTATTATTAAAGTCCCAACATGTGGGCATTATTCGTCATATTATGGAATCATCTAAGCTTTCACCTAGTTTGAAAGCCATATTATTATTGAAGTCCCAAAATGATTGATTTTGGGCAATATTTTCAAAGTATTTATCTTAATTATCAAACTTTCACCTAGTTTGAAAGTGAAATCATTGCGAGTGTCACCTAGCTTGGTAACTCGGACTCTTCTTAAGCCCCAAAACGAGTGATTTTGGGCGTTATTTGTCAATGTATTCATAGCGAGTATCACCTAACTTGATAACTCGATCACTTATTCAGCGGACCTATGTCCGATCAGTATATTCATCAATGTTTTCGAAGGATTCACCTAGTATGATTCCTTATCTAAGTCCCGGGTCATTGACGGCTGGGCAATGCAGACCTACGTCCGATCGTCAAAATATTCTAGCGAGTATCTCCTAGCTTGATAACTCGAACTCTTATTAAGCCCCAAAACGAGTGATTTTGGGCGTTATTTGTCAATATATTCATAGCGAGTATCACCTAGCTTGATAACTCGATCACTTATTAAGCGGACCTATGTCCGATCAGTATATTCATCAATGTTTTCGAAGGATTCACATAGTATGATTCGTTATCTAAGTCCCGGACGATTGACACCCGATCAAAATATTCATCAATTTTTTCGAAGGATTCACCTAGTATGGTTCCTTATCTAAGTCCCGGGTGATTGACGGCTAGGCAATGCGGACCTATGTCCGATCCAAATATTCCTTAAGTGCAGACTTATGTCTGATCCGAATATTCATCAATGCTTTCGAAGGATTCATCTAGTATGATTCCTTATCTAAGTCACAGGTGTTTGACTGCCAGGCCATATCGTCATATCAAGCTCAAATGTCGAATCATCATATCAGGCTCAAATGCCGAATCATCATATCAGGCTCAAAAGTCGAATCATCAAAAGTGGCCCAAAGGCCAAACATTTATAATTCATGGGGCTTCCACCATCATGGGCCCATCGAGGCAAGAATTCGAAGTTTATCTTATTCAGACCTTATTGCATGGTTTCTTCCGAATAGTTATTTGATCTGCATCACAGGTATGATTTTTTCCGCATAAAGACTGATACCCTCGCTACATTAAATTCCCTCATCTATCACTCTTCATGCGTGGGGCTAATGTTATGGGGTCAAATAAATAAACCCGTAATTTATTTAGTCAAACCCTAACCACCCAACTCGGTTCAATAACTTCTTAAAATAACTACCCATTACTCACCATAATCTACCACTCACCCATCATCCCCATGATTCCCACATTTATTCACCATTTAACCTCCATTCTACCATTATAAATACATGTCGCGTACATCATTTGCACCGAACTAAGCTTTTATATTGCTATCGTTACACCACAATAAATATTCACCCTCCTACGTACAATCTATACTGTACCAAATATTCCTTCAATTGATCTGAACTCATCCTACAATCCGTTAATCTTGTATTCATTCATTATCATATATTCATTACTTTCTGTCTCCCGATCTGACTTGAGCGTCGGAGGGGTTTTCCGGGAAATCACCCCCGGACAAGGCTAACGTTGTATTGCAGGATTTGAGGTCTCATCAGCGGAAGGATCATAAACACTTTCAGCATATTGAGAGTTGTACCCGATTACACCTATCTCCAGGTATTTAAGTGTCTTTTGCACTTCCTCGTTTCATTACCGAAACAGTATTGTTATGAGTATTAACCAAATGAACTTACTTAAATGTCAAGATTATCGAATTGTATAAGTGGCAGTAACGTACTTCTGTCATGATTGAGAATGGTATCCTAATGACTTAAAAGTATGGAACAAAAAAAGAATATGGTAAAAGTATACGGTGGTGTCAATTAATTATATGTTCGTACTTAAATTATTATTTTGTTAATATAGCGTATAATTTCCATATTTTGAGCTGGATAGGAAGTTATGCTCGGCGTTAAGCGCTAATCGATTCAATCGGCTGTCATCCGTATCATGGATGGCAGCATTTTGCAGGATTTAGCTCGGGTCCGATTCAGGCCGCAGTAATTACCATTTATCGAGAACTTAGCTGCTTTTTGTATTTTTATTGATGTCTTGATGATATTGTATTTTTTTTCTTTTTGAGCAAACAATATTTCTTATATGTAATATTTTACTTTTGTTTTAAACAATTTGAGTTTTTATAATTTATAGTTTTTAACAGTTTGGTATTTTGAGATTTCCGCAATGTTTTTGTATTAAACATTATTTTATATGTTAATTATGTATTGAGATTGTCGCTCCTGTTACAGTATTCAAACTTTAGAAATGTACATTTTAAGTCATTGGGTGTTCTAAGATAGGTTATAATTTTTTTTTAACTGAAGGATATGTTATAATCTAGTTAAAGCTAAATTTTGTTGGAAATGTGTACTCCATAATATTTCTTTGGAATTCTTGTGGGGATTTTGCAAAATAAAAATTGTAGTTTGTGTTTGTCTTAGTGAGTCATGAAGGAAGATTGTTGCCTTAAGCAAATGATTCCTACAATTTCAAAGGTACCGCATTCACAAAGCAATTCTCATTATAATAAAACTCCACCTTACACATTCTATGTACTAACTATTAAGCATCTGGATAGTTTGGTACTCTTTGATTAAGGTCCGCCCTAAGGGTAGTTCAATGGAGCAAATCGCTCAGGCCACAATGTTAAAAGTTAGAATTTATTGGAAAATTTGAAATGTATAAGACTCAAAAAAAAATAAATAAAATAGTGTAAGTTTCAATTTTATTTCAAAAGTAAGCGTAAAATTTTCAAATTTGAGATTTGGGGCTGTTCGTCAAAAAAGACAAAATGGTTGTTCAACTGCAAACAGCTATTTGACCTGTTTTGACTAGTTCGCAGCTAGTAACTGCGAACAGCATGCTCCACAAAAACAGGTTTTTGGTGCTTATAAGTTATCACTCTAGGACTATAAAAGTAATCACTCTAAAATTGTCAATAAACACTTTTAAGATTATAAATTATCACTTTAAGACAATAAGTGTACATTGCGTCAGCTCAATAAAATGGTTTTACAGTAATACCGTTTCATTTGAGAATTTATGTTAAAATTTTAATGGTGAGAATTGGCTCGGCCTAGAGGTGTTCATTCGGGTGATCAGGTTGGTTTTGGACGGTGTCATTCGGTTCGATTGAGTTTCGGATTAGTTAATTTTCGGATGCTTGTTACTACCGGTCACATTCGGGTCGCGTTGGTTAGTCACGGTTCGGTTGAAGATCAGTTATTCGAGTTATCGGGTTTGCATTGATTCAATATTGGTTGAAGTTCAAGTCGAGTGTCAATTGGTCTCGGGTTGTTATCGGTTGATAATTGGTTCGGCTTTATCAGGTACAGATCGGGTCCGAGTATTTTTTTTCAAGTAGATTTCGGCTACGAGTTACTAATTACTATCGATCGAGTCAATGTCACATTAAGTTGCTAGTCATTTTTTAATTCATGACTAGATTCTCTTTAGTTAAGAGAAATAGTTAAAATACAAATCAATCAGTGATTATTACTTTGTTACTTTTACTTATTTGACTGTAAATTAAAAATTAAATTTCTATCATTTTTCATCTAATTTGATTTAAAATAGTTTAATAAACATTGACCATTGATTATTAACTCTAAATATATAAAACCATGTATTTTTAAATTTAATTTATGAAAATATGTATCACTTTATTAGATTAACTAATAAGATGATTGAATATGAGTTGATCATACTTCTATGTTAGAAATTTATTTAGGTTTACAGCAGTTCGATTAAAAATTGGTTCGGGTTAAGTCGGTTATAGCCGGGTCGAGTTCGATTTCGAGCATAATACGGGTCGGATACGACTCGGTTAGATCACTATTAGGTTCGGGTAATCTCGATTAATGGTTATATGTCGGTTATAAAAATCGGTCGCAGTTCGGGTTCGGTTTTCCCATTTTCCGTTGTCAATCGGTTCGGGTGCAACTTATGTTCGGTTAGCGTCGATTCGTTAAACTTAAAAAAGAAACATATTTTTGGGTCGGATAACTTTCGATTTTGGATAATAGGTCGAGACACATTTGAACAGCTCTAACACGGCCTGTTACTCAATGATGGGCTTCCCTTTCTAAAATAACAACTCCTGGAGGAACAAATTTGAAATAGATAAGTAAAACTATCAAAAAAAAAGCATACATTAAGTTATGTTTCAACTTATTTCCAAATTTAAGCGCCTAATTTTCAAACCTGAGGCATGGGTTCTGATCGCACTTACTAACTGCGAATAAAGAGTTTGATTCAAAAAAAGCCAAAGGAGCAGTTCGCACTTACTAATTGCGAACAGAGTTGTTGGTTTTTTTTGACCAAATATCTTGTTCGCAGTTACTAACTGCGAACAGTTTGGTTGATTTTTTTTGACCAGTTTGCCTCTGTTCTAACTGCGAACAGAACCGAATCTGAACTCTGGGCTGAAGACGCTTACATTTTAAAATAAATTAAAATATAACTTAATATATACTTTTTTTTTGATAATTTTACTTATCTATTTCAAAAATTCTTACATTAGTTAACCATCTATCCAAAAAGGTGAAGCAACTTTAACATTTTCTCAAATCTTTCTAATATTTAAAACCAAAACAGAATGTCTTCCACAATTGTAGAAAGAGAAATGTGGTACACGTTTATCTCTAGCTACCTAACTCTACAATTGATTTTAGAAAAATCATGGTACATAATGTATATCGCTTATAAAATGATTTTAGAGAGAAGATCACAACAATATTATTTGATAAATCGATTTACCTGATCTATTTGGCCCAACCCTCATTTCATCAGCCCAGAAAATATTGGCATTAAGGGTCCAAGTCTAGCCCTAAATACTAACTTCGTGTTTTCAAGCCGCTTATCAGCCTATGCTTATTATAATCCCTAGTTATTCTTCATAATAATATACTATTAGGTATTGCCCATGCTAAGCAGGGGTTATTTAATACTTTTACATAAATAAATAAAAAAAATCAAAAGAGATAAATAATATAAAAAAATTAATATTGGTACGCAATTTGAAATATAGATTTGTATACCATAATATATATTACGACGGAAAATAGAGTTAAACGATATATAAATTTAGTGAAATGGATACATTTATAAGAACTTTTATCAACTATAAATATTAAACCACTTTTTTATATAAATATTGTATGTTGAAGTATAAATGTTATCATAATCATTACATATTAAAATCTTTAGTTTTGGCCTATTTTTGACCCATAAAATAACTACATATGATGATATGAACTATTACGCATTAATAAGTATTAGATATCGCCCATCTCTAAGAACGACTTATTTCGCCTCAATTTGAATAAAGAAATCAATTTTACCAGCTAAATAAACCATCAATAATAAAAAAAATATATATCAATCAAAACCTCCAATAAATCAAATCCAAGCAATTCATATCCATAATTTAAATTTAATTGTTTAATTAATAGTTAATAAAATTTAAACTTAGTATAAAACCCATAGGAAAATATCAATTAAATATATTTGTTGTTGTTACTTGAAATTTAGTGTCTAAAATGTCCTTCATTCATTGTTAATAAACTTGCATTGGAAAAAAATTTAAGAAAATGCATTAATTTAAGATTTTTATTAGAAGAAGTGATATTTAATATTTGTAGAAAATGTAACATATGTGATACTTTATAGTTCCTTACATGCATATATTATTATTCGATGTAAATAAGACAATAATATATTCATTATATAATATATGTATAAAATTTAATAAAATGATGGTAAAAGTTTAAACAATTTGTCACAACAATCAATTTCCCAAAAGATTTAATGAAAGAAAATTATAATAAAAAAAGGCACTCCTTTTATATCAATATATCTGCATCTAATGTCGGTCTTAAAAGGGGGCATGAAGGGCTTATGCACCGGGCCCATAACAAGTTAGAAAAACAATGGTTTCAATATTTAATAGTTAGAAGTCTATAATAGTATTTTTAGTAATTAGGAGCCCATAACAAATATTTTTCACCAAGCCTCTCAAATCTCAAGGCCAGTCCTAGTCACTTTTACAAAACTTGTGCTAAAAACACAAAAAATTATATTAAGAGTATATATTGTAAAAAAATTATTTGAAATATATTATCTTTTTGTAGCTAAATTCTTTTGCCGCATATGTCTATGGTATCACCTAACTTTTGCTCCAAGTTCTATTTGGGAGATGATTAACCTATATTAATCTAATTAACTTTATTTTCAGGTTTCACCTAGTCTCCCTATCTTATTGTTTGATAGAAAAAGCATTACAAACGTAACACAATTATACCAATTTGTAAGAAAATAAAAATATTTGATACGGTGCAATTAAATAAATAATGACAGTGAGAGTAACAGTACGAAAACTTTAAAGTTTTATTAATAATAAGAAATGCATTCTAATGACAGTGGAAGTAACATTTAGAAAACATAATACAATTATATCAATCCTATGTTTTTCTTCACTACAATTAATATTAGATAAGCCTACCAAATATTCTATAGAAAATTTCAAAAAGTTGAACTCTATATTAAAAGAGCACACTCATAAACCCTCAAGTAAATTAGAAGAAAAAAAAAGAGATTTAAAAATATATCAAAAAGACTCCAATTTAAATGAAAAAGGACTCTAAATTTTTTTAAGACTTATTGGATATCTCATATCTCCCACAAGTAGTAGTGTCTCCCTTCTTACTTCTTGTAATCAACTTGAACAAATTTGTTAAATTAAAAAAAAGAAAGAGATTCATGTTTGATCATTCAAAATAATAACAATAATAAGAAGCAATTAAAATCTAATTTTCTAAATAAATCATTCACACGCATAGAAGAAAATATGCTATCAAAAATCAATAAATAAAAAAATTTAAGAAAATAAAAGAGATAAAAATGTACTAATGCAGGAGATATGGCCCATTCATCGAGATTGGTTACATGCTTTACTTCTCTCTTTTTTTTGAATTAACTAAACAAAAAAAAATCTAAAGAGAGAGATTATCAAAATTAAAAAAAAAACTCTATTTTTAGATATGCAAATAGAAGAATGATAGAAAAATTTTATTAGAAAAAGATAGAAGTAATCTTCGACAACAAGCTGCAATGATCTTCAAAAAATATGAGAATTAGTTTAATGAGATAGAGAAAGTCAATAATGTTACAGTAATTAATGTCTTAAAGATAGAAATTATTATAGTAGATAATCTAGTATTAAAGGCTATTTGAGGTAATAGCGTATTCAGTACTCTGATTATTAGTGGGGAACTAAACTCATGAGAAAGTGACATGTATCCTTAGGTGGTCTCTGTTTCAATATTAGATATAGATTGAGAATTTACAAGGAGTTGGCATGATAATTTAATTGAATTAGGTCTTGTCTTTGTTGTTTGAGTATGTATCACTTTATTTATATAAAATTTTGGATTTGATTTTCGTATTAATTTTGAACGAATTTGATTTTGTTCAAAACCAAATATGAATTTTTATTACCTTAACAATCAATATTAAATGGTGAAAATGATGATTAAAGTTTAATTTAATTTTGGAAGAATTTTCGTGAATAATACAATATTTTGTTAATTTTCCTACAATAATACCAACTATTGATTAACAATGAATAATACTAACTTAAATGGGGGTTTTCCTATAAAGTACCTAACATGTTAAAAATCAAACTATTGGTGATTATAAGACAAAAAATTGGTAAATTAGTTAATAAACTAAAGTTCGTATTATTTTAGGAAAATACCCCCTTAAGTTGGTATTATTCATGGTTAATCAATAGTTAGTATTATTGTAGGGAAATTAACAAAAAGTTATATTATTCACGGTAATTTTTTCAGTGGAGATCCATTGACAAGTTTAATTGTCATTTTGGTTCTACTTAAATCATCTCATGTTTTTTTTAATAAAATTCGTTCATCACCGTGTATTCATATGAGTCTAAAATGATTCTCTTGAGTATGGCTTGTATCACACAATTTTCTTGCATACCAATTATTAATTGTCATTGCACAATTCCATTGTTATAGAAAACTTTAAAAGAAGGGATAATTTTGACGAGCTAAACTATTCAACCATACATATAAAAATCAAAATCAAACCCAAAAAAAAAAAAAAAAAAATCAAAACCTAAAATCAAAACCCAATTCTTATTCTTCGCCACCTTTTTCATTTTATCGCCACCCCCTCCCAAATGAAATTACGAATTTATCCCTAGAACTTAAAAAATTACAACTTTGCCACTGGATTTAAAATTTCTTATTTATACTAATAATAATAATAATAATAATAATAATAATAATAAAAATAATAATAATAAAAATATTTAAAAAAATAAATTAAATATAATAATTAAAACAAAAATAAAAATTTAATAATAATAATAATAATCACAATAATAATAATAATAATAATAATAATAATAATAATAATAATAATAACAATAATAATAATAATAATAATAATAATAATAATAATAACAATAATAATATAAATAAAATTAATAAAAAACTAAAAAATAATAAAATAAAATAATACCAGTTGCACTTTTTGAGCGACTAGTATTATTTTTTTTTATTTTTTTTTTTTGAATTTCGAATTATAAAATTTCTTTTGTTTAATTAATTTTTTTTAAGTTAAATAACAACAATAATAATAATATTAATAATAATAAAAAAAATATTTTAAAAAATAAATTAAATATAATAATTAAAACCAAAATAAAAATTTAATAATAATAATAATAACAATCACTATTATAATAATAATAATAACAACAACAACAACAACAACAATAATAATAATAATAATAATAATAATAATAATAATAACAATAATAATATAAATAAAATTAATAAAAATTTTTTTTTTTAAAAAAAAACCAGTCGCACAAAAAGTGCGACTGCACCTAGGTCGAGTCGCACTTTTTGTGTGACTCGACCTAGGCACAGTCGCACTTTTTGTGCGACTGGTATTTTTTTTTTTTAATTTCGAATTATGAAAATTTTTTTGTTTAATTAATTTATTTTTTAAGTTATTGTTATTTAAATAAATATTGTAATAAATTATTTTATTTTAATATAATATTATATTATGATAATGTTATTATAATAATTAGTTTTGAATTTAAATAATTTATTTGAATGTTTAATTATTTTTTAATATAATAATAATATATTAATTAAAATTTAGTTGTTAATTAATTTTTAATTTTTTATTAATAATTTTTTTATTAATTTAGTTGATAATAGTTATTAAATTTAATGGAAAATTCGTAATTTTTTAAAATTTAAGGACAAATTCGTAATTTCATTAGGAGAGGAGGTGACGATAAAATAAAAAGGATGACGAAGAATAACGACACCACTAAAAGAGAGAGGATGTGGCTGCACAGCCAACACCACGTGAGGAAAAAAGGCATCTCACGAATGCGGCGGCCGATTGAGGAATAAGGGCGCCGGAATTGAATGTCTGAATGTAGACTGAGGAAGAAGAAAAAATTGAGAATGAGGAATGAGTGCGGCTGATGAATGTGGGAAAATGGGAAATGAATTGAAATTTTAGTTTTAAGGTTTTCTTAAAGAAGTTATGTGGTGCAATCGTAAAAAGACTATGAATGAAGTAAGTAGACATTTAAGATATTATAAGTAGGTATTAAGGATACGGTAAGTAAGCATTTAAGATATTCACAACAATTTTTTCTATCTTATAAATATTTGGATTCGGGTTCTGGTCTACAGGGCAAGTTTAGGGTCTAAGTTTAGAAATCGGGTCTAGGTTCAGGTCTAAGTATGGGTCTATAGGACCCGGACCCATTTTTGAGAACTAAATGCAACTCGTATCCAATAAATTTAAAAAATAAGACCCCAATACTTATAAAAAGAAACGCATCTAAAACAGATTTAATAAAATTTTAAACTAATCATTCTTAAACAGGGACACTTCCAACCAAAGGCAAATAATAACAAAAGAACAGCCAATTGAACTAAACAAATACCCCAATATCAGAAAAAATTCAATAAATTGATCACGACAAAGATAAATTAAATATAATTCGTCCAAAGGATAGAAAGTCATAGACTCATGTGCCTTCTATTACTAGAATGACCTCTTACTATGGGTAATTGCTTAACATGAAACTTGACTCTTATTATAACTCCCCATCTTTCCCTTCATCTCTTCTCACCAAAGCCCTTTCTTCTCCTTCTGCTCTGCTCTGCTCTGCTCTTTAAACTTTGTACTTCCATTTTTGTCATGGAATTTTCCACCATTTTAGCTTCTGCAGAATCATCTGACAGTTCTACAACCCATTTTAACAGTAAAAAGACTCCATTCCATGCTTCCCCACCTAAAAAAATAGTTCAAAATAATGATGGGAATTTCCCCCTCACTACTATTCTTCTTATAGTCATACCAATTATCATACTTGTCCTTTTCTCCTTCATTATTTTGCTTATAATCCTGCTTCGAAAACAGAAACCTTCTAAATGTAGCAATTTTAACAGCAATACTAACAGTGATAATAGCTGCAAGTTTGTTGCTCATACTTCTATCAGTATTACTGCAGATAGCAGCCCAGGTGATTTCCACTATTTCTCTCTGGTTGCCAACTACTTCTAAATCTTTAATGCTTAATGTTTACTTACTTTATTCAAAATGTTTACTTACTTTATTCTTAATGTCTACTTACAATATTTCAAAAAATATACAATGACCGGCCCCAATTAGAGATGGTCTCTCAAAGAGACCGTTTCTCACAAAAATTTGTGATTTTTTTTTATTTTGTCTAAAGCCCATGAAATATAAAAACGATACTGATGGTGGATTTACATTATGTGTTAGATGTGATTAATAATGGGTGTATTTCAACGGGAAGTGTGAAACTACTAACACAAAGTAAATACAAGGGAGTACAAGTATTTACATACAAGGAGTTAGAAACAGCAACAAACAATTTCAATGAAAGGAATGTGATAGGGCATGGAGGATATGGGGTGGTTTACAGAGGAGTTCTTGGGGATGGAACAGTGGCTGCAATTAAGATGGTGCACAGGGATGGTAAGCAGGGAGAGCGTGCTTTCAGGATAGAGGTACGTTTGGTTTACTACCTTTCATTTAATTCCTTTTTGGCCATTCATTCTATTAAGATTTAAGATATCCCATATGATGACTCCATTGTTCTTTCCCTTTCATCATTTATGATGGTATAAGTTAGCTAGTGCCAAACTTTTTAGGTAACGTACACTCCCTTTGTTCAAATATCAAATATCAAAAAAAAAGAAAAAAAAAGGAAGAATTTTCAACATTTGATTTAATTCTCTTGCAATGTTTTGATTTTAAAACCAAAATTAACGTTATTGATAAATTATCCTATTTTTAGGACAAGTTTGGAATATTTTTTTTAGAATATCGTGTATGAGATCATTTTACCATGAGACGAACCCATAAAATCAGCTAAATTAACATATTACCACTGTAAATGTATATTGGGCTAACCGAATAAAAATGATCTTAATATAAGACCATCTCATTCAAAAATTTATGTTTTTTAAATAGAGTTACTAATAATGATCAAGGTACATTTTTTAAATTTATTCTTGTCTTGTAATATGAAACAAAAGTAATGTTTTATTCAAAACATTTATGTTTGATGGTTCCTTTGCATGAGGGGAAGAGTGGAAATTTTTCATAATTGGAAGAAAAGGAAGCTTCAATATGAGTAGTCATTGTGATTTGATTTAGTATTAACTAAAGCAAACATTATGTCTTAAACAATAGGTAAGTAATGAGTGACTCATAAAAAATCAAATGACAACTACCTATTTGGGTCCATTATCTTGATAAGTTGTTATCTTCAATGGGCGTCAATTTTAACTGATATTTTTAAAGCTATCTTGCTAATGTACGCCCTCGGATTGTTCATTAATAAGGATATAAATTAATTTTAAATAGTAAATTAGAGTATATTTAAATTATTTAATTATATAAATATTAATTGTATTACTTAATATAACATTAAATTTAGAATTTATTGTCAAATCATCCATCAAAATTTAATGTATTATGTTATTTTTATCTTGGAAAAATTACCTAAATACCAACCTATTTGTTATATTTTCCTACAATAATTACATCTATTGATTAACCATGGATAATTTCAACTTTGAGGGCTATTTTCCTAAAGTAAACCCAGTAACTGGATGACTTGCTATAGCAAGTTTTATTTTTTTAAAAAAAAGATAAGTTAAAATAAAATATCGGAAAAAAAGTTCAAAAATGTTAAAAAATTTTATGATTTTTTTCATTATTCAGAACTTTTTATGTAAATTTTCAAATTTTTTTCTAATTTTAAATTAATTTTCAGTTTATTATTTTGGTGAATTACCTACTATAACAGGTTATTGGGTTATCCAAGTTTAATCTAAATAAATACCCTTAAAGTTGGAATTATTCATGATTAATTAATAGGTGAAATTATTATAGAAATATCATAAAAAGTTAAATTATTCTAGATAATTTTTGTATGTATTTTGTTTTCTAATTTATTCTTTCAAATATATTATTATTATTATTATTATTATTATTATTATTATTATTATTATTATTATCAACAAAGGCCTCAAATTTCATACTATAAAATCCTACACTAAATTTATCTTTTGGGTTTGACTTTTGCTCCATTATTGCTCAACTTAAATAAACCAAAGTATATATAAAAAAGAATGTTGTGTTTACCAATGTACAAGTATATATTTTGTACGCATTTGAATCCACATTTATGAATTTTTGTTTATGTTTGCACATGGCTAGAAAATTAAGAAGATAAACTAATTAGCTGGGGTACAATTTATTTTGGGCAGGTGGACCTACTGAGCCGTTTACATTCTCCTCACTTAGTGGAGCTACTAGGCTACTGTGCAGACCAAACTCACAGGCTCCTAATATTTGAGTTCATGCCCAACGGTAGTCTACAACAACACCTACATTCACGCCACACCTATCCTCAACCCTTGGATTGGGGTACTCGGTTAAGGATAGCCCTTGATTGTGCTCGAGCCCTCGAGTTTCTTCACGAGAATGTTACCCCTTCTATAATCCATCGGGATTTCAAATGTAGTAACATTCTTTTGGACCATAATTTTCGAGCTAAGGTGTCTGATTTTGGTCTCGCTAAGACGGGTTCTAACAAGATTAATGGATTGATTTCAACTCGTGTTCTTGGGACCACCGGTTACTTGGCTCCAGAGTGGGTGCTTCCTTTCCTTCTCTTCCCTACCTATTCATGCATCACTTTCTTAACCATATGAATGAAAATTACTACTCAAAATAATACAATGTGGTCCACTTTTATACATGTATGTATGTATGTTACACTTTTAAGATTTTCCTAAAACAAAAGGAATCAAGGCTATAGATAATATCATGCTTGTCTTATATGTTAGCATGTCGTGTTTATCTATCTGTCTCCTTAAATTTACTATATACGCATTTCTGATTAAATGAAACAAAGAAATTAATGCGAGTATTATTTACTCTTTAATATATGATTTGTGGTCTTTCTTGGCTTTTCCTTTCCTTTCTTATGGGTGTCATATATGTAGGTATGCTTCAACAGGGAATCTCACAACGAAATCAGATGTTTACAGCTATGGGGTTGTTCTCCTACAGCTCATTACAGGACGTGTACCAGTTGACACTAGACGTCCACCGGGCGAACATGTCCTTGTTTCTTGGGTTAGTACTTAATGAAAATGTATCAACTACATATTTTGGTTATTCTACTAAAAATTAAACACTTCATTTTCATAATCTCTTCTATTGATTCTATGTTTTTTCCCTCAAGTAGACCGTTTTCCACTGTTAAAATTGATATTTGTTGGTTTAAACTGATAATTTAACTGATTATGTTGAGAATAACTCTTGTCTGGACTTACATAATGTGCATCAACCTTAACATGATTGTGAGCTAGTGGAGTAGATAGTAACGAGTGAGTCAATGAGTGAAAAGTTACAAGTGTAGGACTGTAGTGTCGGTGGGTTAGTAGATTAGCTCGTAAGCAATGAGACTATATTAGAATTTACCGAAAAGTGGTGCACAATGCAATTAGTGTCAATTCTAACCTAACTAGGGTGTGCCTAAGTTTAATTCAGCTAGCTAGTCTGTTTACGTTGACCTTACTAGACATTCTAGCCAAGTCTTAACTACATTACAAAATATCTAAACAACAACCTTCTTTATAAAAAAACTATGGTTTTCGGTCATAGTATGTTTTATGGTCTGGTCTAATCTGCAAAGTAAAAAATCAAGACTAAATCGTAAACTTTATTTTTTTTGAAAAAAATGACAGTTTGAACCGTAGACCAGACCAAATACTAAAACTACAAGTTTGTCTTGTGGTTTGCGGTTTAAGCCAAACTTTTTTTCAAGCCATTTTTGGCCAAGTCTTGACTATGTCATCACTTTCAGGCTCTTCCGAGGTTAACTCACAGAGACAAAGTCATGGAAATGGTAGACCCAACTCTAAAAGGACAATACTCCCAAAAAGATATCATTCAGGTCAGAGGTTCTTTCATTTGTGCCCCTAAACCTTCCAGATTAATCCTGTAACAGCAAGCTAGTCAATTTTTTTTTTCCTTTTGGCACAGATTGCTGCAATTGCTGCTGTTTGTGTACAAGCAGAACCAGATTATAGACCCTTAATGACAGATGTTGTGCAGTCTTTAATCCCTTTGGTGAAAAACCTCTCATCCGTTCCTTCGAGTTCATCGAGGTTTCTAACTAGTTTCATCAGTCCAAGGTCCAGAAGAGCTTCTTTCTCATGAAAAATCACTAATTTGGAAAAAAAGGGATTACATTCTTTATAATCCAATGGAGATTTCTAACAGTGAAACTCGAAGCGCCCATGAAATTCAAGCATTTTACCAAGGCATGGAGGATGAAATTATGATGAAATTCTTGTAAGAGATTCATTTCAAAGAGTGAGTAATAAGAGAAGCACACAGACCGAACAGAACAGCATGGCAATGCAGATAAATAACAGGAAAAGCTAATTGAGATATCTGAGAAAATAATGATGGTTTTGTATAATATTAATATAGTTTACCATTTTAGAAGCTTCTAAGTATAGAATATTGTAATAAAAAGTTTTGTTTTTAACTTCAAACTCCTATAGTCGTCTAAATTTACAGTTATTAAACCAATCTCACATAGGTGGTCATCTTCAGCAACAGTAAAGGTCCAAATAAGATTTGAACCAATTAAATGTGTTTTGTCAATGGTTGTCTGTTTCCCGTTTAAAGAAATCTCCAAGAAAGATTTATAGTCCATTGATATCGGATTATAATGGACTATACTAAAATGACTTAATAAATTGCGTACGCTTCTTACTTATGCTAAGTTGTGGATGATGTTTGGTACTAAGGGTCAACTAGAAACTATCTATTTGTTGACACTGATAAGTATAAGTTGCGTATATTCGACCAATCAAATATTTAGGTGGAAGCCGATTAATGACATTGGAGTAATGAACTGTAATTTGGAGAAAGGATGGATAGGATGTTAAGAACTAACCATGATTAAAGGTTGTGTTACTGAAATCATAGTAAATCCTTGCTTATTGAAAGTTTGAAACCAAGTAATCTGAATTGAGCCTAATTCCAACATGTTCAGCACTTCGAGTAGTACAATACTAACTGAGCAGCTCTAGTAACATCTCTGTACATTTCCAAAAATCAAAGGGGATCATTAGGCTATGCCATTGCCATTATCTCTTAATACTTTGTTTGGATTAAAGGAACTATAGAGAAGGAAATAATATTAGAAGCGCATTCTTCTCATCTTGGGGCGTCAACCATCTAAGCTTTTGGTTGAGTTGGTCTTTGACATGGATAAGAGACTACGGGTTTGAATCTCAACTATCCACATTTAAAGTAAAATATTCAACGATGTATATGAGGAGGGTCTGTAATGCATCCATACTTCTAGCTCAAAAGGCTCTCGTGTAAGGGAGCATGTTAAAGTATATAACATATCTCAGGATCTCAACCATCATCTTAAATTTTTTATTAAGTTGGTTCCTTGACACGAATATAATGTAACAGTTCCATTAAAAAAAAGTACTTATATAAAATCAAAGTGTATAATAATGAAGAACAGGATGGTGTAAGAAACGGTAATAAAGATTCCTTTCTATCTATCATTTTCAGTTGAAGGATGGAAATTTTGTCTTACATACAAGTTAGTGGTTGTCAGATCTCAGTGAGCCATCATTTTAGTTAAAGAATCTTGAACATCTACCTCTTAACATGTATTCAGTCCCTACAGATGGACTGAACAATTGTTCATACAAGTCCAGCAATTACAATTACTGAATTATCAGTAAAAAAGAAGCCTGGCTACCAGCACGTACAAAATGGACTGCTGCTCTAAAATTTCTAAGTAGTGTAATCAATCCTGTCAGCCATAATTGTGGTTGAATCTACCGCACTAAATGGTCTAAATACGAACAAACAAGGAACAATAATTATTTCTCAGAATTCTGAATCATAGAATAAGTGAATGTAAAACACTTATGAAGATAAGACACAGGTTTCATCATCATCATCATACCATAATATCCCGCTCATAGGATCAAGGTCTGGAGAAGGATGGAAGACGACAAACTATACCCTTATCCAAAAAGAAAATGAAGTTGCAGCCAGTAAAACCCTCGACTCAATAAAGACCTGTAAAATTTAACAAAATATCCGGGACATGCTATGGGCAAAATTTACTATTTTATAGCCAATGTAAGAGCCTTTTTAAGTCTTTGTAATATAAGGGTAATTTTACATACATTCGGACCTCATTTTTCATATATTGCCTAAGACAGTCACCAATACCCCTTTCGGTTATTAAGAGATGGAAATAGCAATCAAATTATAATATGGATGAACTAGAAAAACTATGACGAAAAGTTTATGATAAACCTTATCATACTCTAATCATTCTTTTTTCTTCATAAAATTAATTCTCATCTGGTTCACTATCAGTTCAAAAGAAAACACATAAGAAACAACAACATATTTTATAAAAATTAAAATTAAATTCATTTTCATTGACACAAGTATCAATAACTTTGAATGTATGCAGGTTTTGTAATATGATTGTACTAGATAGGATTTGAATAGAAGTAAAATCAAACATAAAAGATGAAAAAATGAGGCTATTACATACTCCAAACAATATATGGAGGCTAGTGCATACCACTATTTAGAATGAGAGCAACAAGTGAAGTGAGAAAGACAAAAAGAGCAGGCAAGATGAATATATGGTGAGGTTACAACCAAAGATGTCATGGCCTATATTGATTTCGACCTCTCTCAATCTAATTATTGTTCAATCATACTGATTTCTCTGTGAAAACATCAACTTTCTCCATCCACAATTCATTAACACACATTTGTACTTTATTTATAGGATTTATAAGATTAATTTACTGCCTTTTTTTAAAATTTAATGATCAAACGGTTACAATTGATTAGATTAAGGGATTGTTTGGTAGTGTTTTTGGAAAATCAAAATGGATTAAATAGCAAATCTATTAGTTGATTTTTGGTTTTGTTGGGTAATATTTTCATTTTACATTGTTACAAGAATGACATGAGAGGCAGCAAATAAACAAGTCAATTCATCTCTTTTATCTCCTCTCACCATTCTCCATGGGCGTCGATTAGCAAGAGGTTAAGTGGGCTACAGCTCAGGAACCTAAATTTTTTTGGGTTCAGAAAAGTTATTTTGATGTATAAAATTACAGTCCGTCTTATACGAGACCGTCTCATCATGAGATAAGTTCATAGTAGTAAGCCCATTTTTATAAGTGATCAGTGATCACTTTATAATTATAAGTGATAACTATAAGACCATAAAAAATCATTACTTTAAAAATAAATGTATATTTAACCAACTCAATTAATATGATCTCACCGTGAAACAGTCTCATAGAATTTGTGATAAAGTTAATATTAATTTGAATTAAATTTAGATATAATTTATATTTTTTTGTTAAGTAATAATTATTATTAGTGACAAGTAGTAGAAAAATAGGAAAATAATACTACTAGTCTAAAATCTAATTCTATAAAAGCTTGTCATAGTTATATAAAAGCTTGTCATAGTTATAAGATAGATGTAAAAACAAATGAGATAAAATTTACAAATATTGCAAAATTTATATACTTTAGAAGTCACAAAACCCATTAAATGCCACATATTGTAAGAGTATTTGAATCTAAGTTAAAATGTACGACACTGCCACTTTTGGGACCATGACATGTGCTGTAAATGATACTGCACTTTGTCCTGTCTAAAATGATCCAAAACAAAGAAAGTTCCTATTGTAATTTTTCTCAATTTACATTAAAATTTAAATGCACTAATTTCTAACTCTCATTTACATAAAATAATATAACTAAAGCTAAAACTTAAATAGTCCTATGTCTCATTGAGATCAAATTGATTAGATTGCTATTAATAGTGACATATTGCAAGGAAAATCTCACTATGTAGCAATTTCAAAGGGCGGGACATGGGAGTAGTATAGTACAAGACAAATAAGGAAATACATATTGCGAGGAAAACCTGATGAAGAATACGAAACACCTATGCTCTGAATGTGAAAGCCTTTGTTCTTTATCGCGATGATATCTTGCCACATAACTCTGACAAGGTTAAGTAGCCGAGCAAATTTTTCCGCATACAAAATTTCCGACTTCAAAATTGTTAATCAGCTTCCGAGTTCTGTTTCCTGTTAGAACAACCTTCACCACTTTCCTTATCTGCTTGAGAGTTTTTCTTACCAATTTTGTCTGAATACTTGGCGAAAGCTACAGATAAAGCTGATTTTACGGTTGCTTCTGAGTCCTTTTTCTGACGCTTGCTTGTGTCTACTGATTCCGTCTCAGTAGCGGGTGTTTCATTTCCGAAGGAGCCTGGATTTAGATCATTCGGTGCAGGAGCTACAGGAACAGCAAGACGACTTGGCACTACACGTTTGAAGGGTTCGTGAAAGGTCTCATACAAACGTTTAACCTGATTTATTAACAGTGTTGTCATTAATATATGTACCATAATGACTTTCATGCAGAGAACGGTTATCATGAAGCTGCAAGCATTCCCTCGTCCAGAATATTTAATTTAGAATGTCCTCGAAAACGTTCTCAATATGAAATAGGAAAACTGCTTCTGGAATGATACGAGTTTTTGGATTCAAACTTACTATAATTAGACATAAGAACCATATTAAAATTTAGATATATGACAGGAGCATTGAAACAGGAGAACATTTTGTGTTATCATGGTTCAAGACAATAGAATGATCAGGGGAACTTCAACGTACCTTGCGCTCACCAATGCCTGGACAACGGGAAAGATCTTCCATAGATGCATCCATGATATGAGAAAGAGACTACAGAAAAAAATTAAACCATTAGGAAATTGTCTACATCTAAAACTAAGGTGATACAATATTAATCATCTTGCCTTACCCCAAATGTAGAACCAAGCGTGACTACATCAGTTTTGTTAACATGCCGAACTGCAGTAAGGGCATGATTCAGCTGCAACCCGCATAGAAACTCATTAAACAGTTATGTGCACTAATGCCTAAAAGGCAACAGCTCAACAATATGCTTTCGTATGAAAATTAAATGTTCAATAGAAACATCCACTCAAACTTTTAACTAAACAACTCCAATACTAACTTGTGGTAACAATATCCCCAAATAGAACATACCCTTGATAAATAATCGGAGTCCATGTGACCTTGAATGATATCGGCAGGCTTATTCTCATAGACTTTTATTGTTTCTAGGTATCGACCACACTCTTCCAAGCTGAAATCAACATAGAAAAGAAACAGCAGGAAAATAGTTAAGTGACATTTTATAGCCTACATGTGGATCAATATAGTACAATTAGTGTAGAAACTCGTGCAATGCAAAATCTTTTTAACATCGACATATGTAAACATATGATTAAAAAATGCTAGATATATTATGCAGTAGAAACACTCAATTTTGAAAGTTAAATGCATAAATTAACTCTATAATTTTGGAAATTGTTAACAATATATTATGTAATATATTATATTCTGTAATTTACTCAATTTAACTATAAATAAATGCTAGTCAAAAATTCTTTAATGATAGAGATATTCGTCAAGATCAAATTCCATGTCATTTTTCTTTAGCCAATAAATGAGTTCCATTTGACAAACTCTCTTAAGTTTGTGACACTTGGATTTTCCAAGGTTTTTAGTATAATGTATGATATTACTAAATCACTTAAATTCACCAAATATGTCACAAAAAGATGATGTGAATGGTATTGCTATATTACTGAATGAAAACTGCTGGTCATGATACACATTAGTCATGTGAGAAAGGTAGAAAAACTATATCAATTAATTCAAGCCAAAGAAACAGCTCCAAAACAATGCAACCCATGAGAAATGTGTGGCGAAACTGCACCAAAGTATATGCAGCATTGCAAGAAAACCAAGAATCATCTCATAGAAAAATAAATCTAACTTCCCCAATTGTGCATCGCACATCAATTTACCTCCAACCACACAAAAGTGTGCAATCGTGAAGCAGACAGGTTCTGGTGACTTCAAGCAAAGGCTTGACTACATCCTCCTGATTGTATAAAAAAGTTTGAAACAGGTTATTACACCTATCACAAACAAAGCCATCTACACTACTAGAAAGATACTTTACATTTATTAGAATACTGGTTAGCTAGAGTCAACCTCAAAAATTATGCAATTAATGACTCAACTTAGTAGCTCACCACGTCAACATGACATAATACCACAGAGAGTCTGAAATTCTTCTGAAGTTCCCTTATGCGATAGTACAGATAGTCTGGATGAAGCAAGTAATAGCGAAGACTGCCCAGTATAAACAAAAGAGCCAAAATATATTTCACCAAATCAGTTAGTAAAAAGTAATGTAAAACAAATATCTACCATGCAAATTTAATTTAACATAAGATGGTATATCGCAGTATATAGGTTCCATTCAAATCTGTCAGCAAACTGCAAGCACAGATACAGAGATAAAGTAAATTCATGACACCCATCATTATTATGACATTATCTCAACAGGAGTTGCAATATACTAAAGAAATATTAAGCATCCTCCAACAGAATAATGTGGAAAAACAAAGAAATACTGTACAGCAAAGAAAGCGTAAACATCAATTGTATTTACAGAGAGGTAACTTGCAATGACACGAAGAATAAATGATCATTGGAAAAGATTTTCCCAGTTTTAGATAGTATTAGATAGGGCCAAAAAGTATAATCTTTGTTATCAACGATCTCACTGTTGATTTGTTTTAATTCATGTAGACAACCCCATATGTTGCCACTAAAGGTTTGTGTACGAGCTAAATTCATAGCAAAATGACAATAGATATAAAATCAAACGAAGTACATTGACGGCTATTTATAAGAAATAACAAGTAGAAGCAGCTCTTATTTGTCATCTGAAATTACAAGGCATCCCAAGGTATTTCATTAGGAAGGATTGCATACAAGGGTATTTTATTTGGAAAGATTGCATACAAGGTAGAAGAGTCTTTAACAAACCTTAAATAAAGAGCACAAGAATTCTTCCCTAGAACATAGTCAGGAACAACTTCAGCAAAATTCCACCTTACATTTCTGATGTGCTTAAGCAGAGGGTTGCCTTTCTGCAAAAAAGTGAAGTTATTTCTGAACTTCATAATTCAATTATGAACAATAAAATCACTTTCTTCAACACCTACAATAAATATTCCATGAAAGCAAGAGATTCAATGACTAACGAAATACTAGACCACCCCAATGAATTTTCTACATTGCAGTAAATACACTTCTAAAGAAATGTGTAGATCAGAATAAACAAAGGTGTTGGCGACCATTTTCAAAAATAGATGAAATGATTAGAAAAATCAAAAAAAAAAAGTGGCAAATTGATTAAGGCGGAGTGAGTAATGAAGGGGGGATATGTACAAGACAACAACAATAACAACAAAAACAATATAGATGAAACATTTGTTATCTGCAACACGATTATGCTAAAAATGACTGTAATAATCTAGAAGGGTACTCAATAAC
Organism: Amaranthus tricolor; assembly: GCF_026212465.1. Classification (NCBI taxonomy): domain Eukaryota; kingdom Viridiplantae; phylum Streptophyta; class Magnoliopsida; order Caryophyllales; family Amaranthaceae; genus Amaranthus; species Amaranthus tricolor. The sequence continues at coordinate 9,303,121 of NC_080058.1, forward strand.
AAAATGGTCTAGTTGCATGAAATATGCTATTGATATTTGGAGTGCAAAGCTCCATCTCCAAGTTCTCTTCTTCTTTCTTTCTTTTCCTCTGTTTTTCTTCTTGGGTTACATTGGCAGCAATCAAAGCAACTAGCACAGCTAAACATGGCCTTCACAGAATGAATTTTTTTCTTTGCTAGCCAAACAGTTTTCGTGCTAAGGAAGATAAGTTTCTTAATTGACTTTTACTTTTCTGAACCAATTATCATTTAACTTGTTTGGAATGATCCAGGTCAATTTTGTTATGTGAAAAATGTTCGTGTAGCTTAGAAACAAATAGATGAAAAAAGGTTACCTTGATGTCTAAGGTGGTTTTTTGGTAAATGGATGATGCACTTGAAAAGAGAAGAATCAAGCATTTTTGAAGCTTTTGTATGGCTGGATTCACATACCAAGTTCCACGCGATATTTGAAGTTTCTTGATTCAGAGGTTAAGTGCTTCTGGATAGCTTAAAGGAATGATATTTTCTAGTCCTTATACTCCTTAGTCCTTTTATACCAGTTGACTAGATTGCATAGGGAAAATAGTTAGAAAAGATGGATGAAGAGGTGCCATATGTAGAAAAACAATGAACAGGAAGCTTATGTAATATATTTTAGATGGTCTCAGTAACCATATTATTTTTTTCAATAAGATTCAACGTTGAAGGTCAGTCACCTTCCTTACTTATTGTCAACAGAGTAGCTACCTCTAGAAAACTAAATAATAATAATCCTCCTTCAAACCCCTACATCTTCTTTTCCAATAAAGTAATAAATGTAGATAAAAGAAGAAACAGTGACACATTCTTGTCGCAAATATGCTAGTAATATAGAACAAAATAATTTCTAATTTATTTTCCTATTGAATTTACCCATGAGGTTCAAGCCAGCATAGTAATATAATCACTAAAAAGACAATCTCGTTCCCCCCACGCCAAGAAAGAGACTTGGCAATGTTAAGTTTATACCAAACAAATCACCAAAACGCCAAGCTAAAGAGAAGAAAGTGACTTAGCAATGTTATGTTGAAGATAAAAGGATGTGATGACTTCTTCCTCAATCCTTCCTAACCAAAATAACATTACCTTGCTTCATCAAACAACAAATTTCTAATAAGCTTTACGCAAGTCGTTTGGCCAACAACAGATCATTTGCCTCATGCTCACTGATTTTATGAACTTTCCATCCATCAAGCTCCTCTTTCTATCCTAACCTGTTCGGCTGCTCCTACCCTTAGATTTCAAGAAGTAGGAACCCCCAACCCCTAATTTTTTCACAATAACTAAGCAACTTAACAAAAATAGCCATCATAATCTTGGTTCTATAAGAGCATGTTCTACTGTTCATGAACCAACTGTTCTCATCCAAGAGTTAAAGCGAAGATAAAAGGAACTTTAGGCATCATTCAAAACCAACTTAGCTTTCACCGGTATACATATAGCCCACCTTATTTCATTGAAATTCAATCTTTTTACTAAAAAAATCCAACTTTAGGACCTCAAAATTACATATATATTCAGTAATAAAACACGATGAGCCAAATTAGTTTTCAAAAATATAGAATTTGCCCCAAATACATTGACCTCATTAGCAATTCAACACAGCACAGATAAGAGCACTCCTTTACCCAAAATGATATTCATTCCATCACAATCTCTTATGGTTAGGTTAGAAAAGATTAGTAATGAGTGCATCAATAATTTTTTAACTGTAATATTGGTAAAGAGGTAGCTCGTGAAGACAAACAAGTAAATATGTTTCATCGCCAAAATACTTGATACATCAATTACATTCTGACACTGATTAATCAAAAACATAATCAACCAAAAAATGCAACAACGCATCAATTTTGCTCAAAAAAACGTTTCAAAAGCCCAGAAAAATAGAGTACCTGCCTGTGGCTCACAAGAATTGCATTATTCCTCAGAACAGGAGTAGTTGAAACCCCAGTTTGCCTAATCAAAAAATTAAAGAACAACCAGTTAGACCCAATTCAAAATATTTATACCAACACAAAAAAAAAAGGTAATCTTTGATCAAATTTCCAAACCCGGATGAAGAGGGCACAGCAGAAGAGAAGGACGAAGCATTTGTAGCAGAATTTGAGGCGAAAGATTGAGAATCAGTAGTGGAGGAAGGAGGGGGTGGAGGAATGTAGAATTCAGATTTCTTGATAGCGGCAAAAGCTTGAGAAAAGGTCGGAGATGGAGTGAAGAAAGAAGGTGGTGTAGATTTTTGTTGGCTCTCAAGAACTTGTTGGTATGATGGAATTTCTATTAACAAGGAGTTCTTCTTGCTTTCGTTTTCGGAATGTCTTTGGTGTTCTTCCATTTTTATGATTTTGCAAGAGTTTATCTTGAGTTTGGTTGGAGATTTTGGGCTAATAAAAGAGGGAAACTACATGGATGTATTGTTCTTGTGCGTTTGTTTTGAGTAAAATTAAAAACCAAATGCCATTTCCCAATTTGAAGAGGCACTATTGTTGGATGTCATGTAAGAATCATATAATTCAATTATTTTAAAATACTTGCTATATATATAAAAAAATAGTCGCTATATCAAATAATTCAATATCATTAAAATTGATGAATGCATTGGGATGAAGAATCCTATCTTCATAAATAATATTGTAATGTTTAATATAAAAGCATCACTTTTGTATTGTAAATGGATGCAATATTATTGATATACGAAGCATATATCAATTCCTTATACTACTTTTCTCCTTATATTCTCCCTATCTTTTAACACGTTATCAGTACTATTTTTTTCTCTCAAAAATCCAAGAAGGTAATTTTTTTTTTTCAAAACATTATAATACATTTTTTTCAACCACAATATGGACCAACAATCAAATGGTACCAATATTATTATTCAAGGTATTACTAACACCATTCTGTACTTTATCCTTGAAGAAAATTGTATATCTGTTACTACCAACCCAGCTAATAGTGGTTCAAACCAACTGCGAAGACATAATCCAAATAATACCCATATAAATGAAAACTTAATGCCAAGTTCCAATAATGCAACTAATACATATAAATGAAGACATAAATTCTTTCTTCATCTTCTTCTTCTTTCAACCATCCATGGCAAACAATACATCTACAAACACCCACATCAATCCAATTGCCGACAACATAAGTAAAATACTAGAAGCATTCATTATCATTATGGGTTTAATTGTATTACTCATAACGCTAATGCTCTACTTGATTATCCAAAAATAAATTATAAATCTTGTATTTGTTTAGCAATTTGTATTTTGTTTTATCATTTATTAATACTATCTACTTTATTTTTATTTATGATTATATTGCGCTTATTATATTTGAGATATTAAATCAGGGAGAGATAATACTAATATGCTTTAATATCTCTAATGATACACAAAATCATTAAATAACCTTGTCATTTTCTCAATTGTGAAAAATAATGTCTGATCTCAAAAAAAGAGAGTTCAATGCCCTGGAATTAACAGGAAACAATTATATACAATGGGCTTCAGATGTCAAATTATATCTAAAAGGAAAAAGTTTATTATACACAATAATTGAACTTAATCCCGCCGACAAAGGAAAGGGTATTGAAAGGGATCCCATAAAAATTGAGGAAGATAAGGCAAAAGTTGCATCAATTTTGAGACATCATTTAACCGACAGTCTCAAACACGAGTACACCAATTATGAGGACCCAAAATTACTTTGGGAAGAGCTAAATGAAAGATTTGGCCATAATAAAAGTGTACTTCTCCCAAAGGCCATCGATGAATGACGAGAGTTAAGATTTCAAGATTTGAAATCAATTAGCGATTATAATTCAGCCCTTCATCTGATAAAATCAAAATTAGTCTATTGTGGACAAATAATAACATATGAAGAAATGATAGGAAAAACATTATCAACCTTTCATGTAAATAGCATTTTGTTACAACAACAATATCGTGAAAGGCATTTCAAGAAATATCATGAATTGCTGAAAACTCTTTATGTTGCGGAACAAAATAATGAACTATTATTGAAAAATCACAACAGGAGACCTGTGGGGACTATGCCCTTTAATGAGACAAATATGATTGAGAGGAATGTGCGCCATCGAGGTCGTGAGAACTATTTCATAAGAGGCAGAGGTCGTGGAAAATATCACGAAAAGAGCGGCATGAATACTTTTGAACAAGGAAATATCTATGGCTGTGGTCGTGGTCATGGACTTGGTCGTGGCTGCGGACGTAGCCACATTTATGAAAGAAATATATTTACCCCTCGAAACGATAATTTTAAACAAGTCCAGAAACCCAAAAGCACATGCAATATATTACATGCAGCATCATTGGTTAGGCTAAGACCTACAGCTTATCATAAATATTCGCCAATGCAATTGGTAGCTGGTCATGAACCAAATATTTCACATTTGAAAATCTTTGAATGCGCTGTATATGTGCCCATTGCTCTCCCTCAACGTACAAAAATGGGTCCATAAAGAAGAATGGGAATATATGTTGGTTTTGAATCTCCATCAATCATTCGGTATCTTGAACCATTAACTGGTGATCAATTTCAAGCTAGCTTGGTTGATTGCCACTTTAATGAGACAATATTCCCATCCTTAAGGGGAGAGAATGTGGACTTACAGAAAAGAAATATGGAACTTATTTGGAAAGCAACACATTTGGAATATTTAGACCCAAAAACAAAATCATATGAACAAGAAGTACAACGAATTGTTCATCTACAAAGTATTGTTAACCAATTACCTGATGCATTCACAAATACTAAGAAAGTTACAAAATCACATATACCAGCAGCAAATACTCCTGCTCGAATAGAAATTCCTAAAGAAAAGGCAAAAAGTGATGAAATTGTTGTACAAAGAAAGTGTGGAAGGCCACTTGGTTCAAAAGATTTAAAACCAAGAAAATTGAGAAAACAAGAAGGTGCACCAAATGATACTCAAAATGAAAATGAGAATAAAGGAGAAAATCAAGATATCTCAGATAATGAAAAAGATGAAAATTATGAAACCTCAATAAATTATATTTTTTCCAAGAAAAAATGGAATCGAAAAGGGATCATTCCAAATGAATCCTTTGCTTATTCCGTAGCTATTGATATAATAAATGATGAAAATGGTCTTGAGCCAATGTTGATAAATGAATGCAGAAAAAGACCTGATTGGCCAAGATGGAAAGAAGCAATTGAGGCAGAATTAAAATCATTAGAAAAAAGAGAAGTTTTTGGGCAAATTTTACAAACTCCAAAAGGCATAAAACCCGTAGGCTTCAAATAGGTATTTGTAAGAAAAAGAAACGAGAAAAATGAAATTGTCAGATACAAGGCAAGACTTGTAGCTCAAGGTTTTTCTCAAATGCCAGGAATTGATTATAAAGAAACATATTCCCCAGTAGTTGATGCGACCACACTCAGATTTTTGGTAAGTTTAACAGTTTCTCAATACTACACATGAGATTAATGGATGTCGTAACTGCGTATTTATATGGGTCACTCGACACAGACATCTATATGAAAGTCCCTGAAGGACTAAACTTACCAATAAAGAATGTACCTAGAGAAATGTTTTCTATAAAATTAAAGAGATCATTGTATGGATTAAAGCAATCTGGGCGAATGTGGTATAATCGTTTGAATGAATACCTTATGAAAGCAGGATTCAAAAACAACCAAATTAGTCCATGTGTATTCATCAAACGATCTCAATTCGGTTTCGTAATAATTGTTGTGTATGTGGATGACTTAAATCTGATTGGAACTCCAAGAGAAATCGAGATAACAGTTAAATATTTGATGAGGGAATTTGAGATGAAGGATTTAGAAAAAACTAAATTTTGTCTTGGACTACAAATTGAACATTTGAAAAGTGGAATATTTGTCCATCAGAGCAATTATACTGAGAAAGTTTTAAAACGATTTTACATGGACAAGGCTCATCCACTAAGTTCCTCAATGGTGATATGATCACTAAACATAAAGGATGACCCATTCCGTCCACAAGAAGAAAACGAAGAAATTTTAGGCCCTGAAGTGCCATACTTGAGTGCCATTGGTGCTTTAATGTACTTAGCAAATAATACAAGACCTGATTTAGCATTTTCTGTAAATTTACTAGCTAGGTATAGTAATGCACCAACAGAAAGACATTGGAATGGAATAAAAAATCTATTTCGATACCTAAAGGGAACTATAGACCTTGGATTTTTTTTCCAGTCAAGAAATGATGCCATACTCACTGGATATGCTGATGCAGGATATCTACCTGATCCACATATGGCCAAGTCACAAACTGGATATGTATTTACATATGCAGGAACCGTAATATCTTGGAAATCAACAAAACAAACTCTAACGGCTACATCCTCAAATCATGCAGAACTTATAGCTTTATATGAACCCAGCCGAGAGTATGTATGGTTGAGATCCATGATCAGCCAACTCCAAAAAGATTGTGGCTTAAATGATACAACTAGGGCACCAACTACAATTTATGAAGATAATGATGCATGTATCAACCAAGTCAGAGAAGGATACATCAGGGGAGACAGAACAAAACACTTGTCACCAAAATTATTCTTCGCACATGATCTGCAGAAAGATAAAAAGATAAAAGTCCAAGAAATTCAATCCTGTGAAAACCCCGCTGATTTATTCACAAAGTCACTCCCGTCAAAACAATTCAAGTATTTGGTATGCAAGATTGGAATGTGCCGATTTCGAGACATATGTTAACTTTAGGAGGAGAAATATGCTCACTGTATTTTTTTTTTCCTTTAATCAGGTTTTTTTTTATCCCATTGGGTTTTTCCTGATAAAGGTTTTTAATGAGACAGTTTAGGACTATGAATGTCATAATAAAATTTTCACATATATGTAATGCATTCAAGGGGGAGTATTATAATTGATATGACAATTCATGAATGCATTGGGATGAAGAATCCTATCTTCATGAATAGTATTGTAATGTTTAGTATAAAAGCATCACTCTTGTATTGTAAATGGATGCAATAATATTGATATACGAAGCATATATCAATCCCTTATACTACTTTTCTCCTTATATTCTCCGTATTTTTTAACAAGTATTATTCATTTTACTAAGTTTATTTTATAATCTATATATTTCATTTCAAATGTCTCATTTGTTTTTTACATGTTTATTAATGCCCTAATTTAATACTTAATAGCGATAATTGTGTATAATTATAAATTATAGAAGCTATGTATTAATAAATCTTATTTTGAGACGAATCAAACAAGATCTCATTTGACTATGTTTTAATGCATGGATCAAGAATAAAACACAAATTAAGAATAATTGATGAATAGTAACTCAAAACCAAATGAGACATTTAAAAAGAAACAGAAGAAGTATGTTGTGGACTTATGGTTGATATGTAACAAGAAACATAGCAATAATCAAATCACAAAAAGTAATTAGTTTTGCAATTAGGTTTACCATAAATAAATATTGCAATAGCAACTAATACAGGCTTACTAGTAATTCAAGCAATATTCATAAGATTGAAAAAAAATAAAAACTTTTCAATAATTAGAAGTATCTTAAAAGAGAAATTCTTACGATCATTAAAAAGAAGTTTCCAATCAACGTTTCTCAAGAAAAGTATACTTAGTTTCAAGCTTCATAATCATAGAAATATAGAATTAATAACAAGAAGAAAATAAGAAATAAAAGATTACAAGATATCCCAATTTTGGAGCTTCATTTGCTATTTGTAGAGAGTTTACAAATCTTTTTGCCATTGGATTTCATCATCATTTTATCTCCATAAGAAAATGTTGGTTTTTATTTTTCCTCTCTTTTCTTTTACCTCTCATTTCATTTTGCCTAGACGTTCTTTCGGGTTTTCACCTAGCCTCTCTTTTTCTTTATTTTCTCACTATTCTTTAGCTTTGCATCTCATCTTTGTAGCCTGTTGTTTTTCTTATTACCCTTGCTTGTTTACACCTGTGAGGCCTTTGTAACTTTTGCCTTGACACCTACCTTTGTGGGTTTTTATTTAACAAGGATTTCATTTTTCTTTTACTTTTTTTTTTCACTAAATTTCAACTTTGAAACTACTTGTACAAACAAATCAAAAATCATGTATTGTTAAGAAAATTGAAACAGAGGTAAAAATATAAAGCTCGGATTACCTCTAGAGAAGTCTTATTTATATAATGTTGTTGGCATGAGTTATTACTTCTGGATGCTTCACTACACCAAATCCTCCAAGCTTTCCTTTTCCACTTCTTTTGTTTGGTTGAAAAACTTCTTCGTAGAGCTGCAATCTTTTTTCATTTACCTTGAAGAATTTTTTGAAGTTTCCTCACTTTGAATTTTCACGGCTCTATGTGGAAATACTTACAACTCTAAATGGTGCGATCCAACGAGACCTTAACTTTTCTAGGAATAAATGAAGCCGTGATTGGAATAGAAAAATCTTCTGACCAACCTCAAAGTTCCTTTTACTTATCATCTTATTATGTCAAGCCTTAGTTTTTGCCTTGTAAATTTCAACATTCTCATAAGCCTGATTTCTAATCCCTTCTAATTCTTATAGTTGCAACTTCCTATGCAACAGACTCCTCTAAGCTCGTGTTTACACATTTTACAGCCCAATACACCTTTTTTCTAACTCAACAAGTAAGTGAAATGTCGTCCCAAATACACGGCGATAAGGAGACATCCAATTGGTGTTTTATAAAATGTTTTGTATGCACACAATTCGCCATCCACCTCAAGCTCCAATCTTTTCTACTTAGATTGACCTTTTCTAAGATAGGACTTTAATATTCTATTCGATACCTTTGAATTTCAATTTGTTTATGCATATCTTGTGGGTCACATGATATTTTCTCAATAACGCCTAATGGTCTAGTTGTAAAAATGAGTTTCTTTATCACTTATTACGGTCTTTGAAATGAGACTAAGCGCTAGTTTTGATAAAATATGCCAGAACTTTTGAATAATCAGTTTGGGTGGCCTTTGTTTCCACCCATTTTGAGATAAAATCTACTACCATTAAGATATACATGAAACTAAAAGAATTGAGAAATAGTCCCGTAAAGTCGATGTCCCAAACATCAAAGATTTCACAATATAAAAGGGGTTGTTGTGGCATCTCACTCCTCTGGAAATATATTCCTTAACCTTTGAAATTCATCACATGACTTACAAAAGTAGTAAGCATCTCTATGCAAGGTAGGTCAATAAAACATGTATTTTAAAATTTTCCTAGTTTTTCTCCTTGGTTCAATCCAAAATGGCCTCCACAAGCATAAGAGTGACAAAAATTTAAGTTTGATATTGCCTCAGTATTAAGGGCACATCTCCTTATGATTTGATCCGCACAATATTTCCATAGTTAAGGATCATCCCAGGTGTAGTGTTTTGCTTTGTTCTTTAAATTGTAATTTTGTGCTTTTGTGAATTCCATAAGGAACCTACCATATACAAGAAAATTAACAACATTAGCGTACCATGGATGATATGCTTTGATTGCGAATTACTCACCCAAAAATTCTTCACGATGGTGTATTCTAATGATTCTTCTTTGTTTGAATCTTTGCTTCCATGTGGTGTGATCTAGCTCAAATGATCCGCTATCACATTCTTAGTGTCTTTTTTGTCCCGTACCTCTACATCAAACTCACTTAGCAAAATATTCCATCTTATTAATTGTAGTTTCGCCTCTTTCCTCGTGATCAAGTGATGTAAAGTTGCGTGGTTAGAATACACAAATATTTTTTGTACAAAGCAAATAAGATTTAAAATTTTTTAAAGAAAATACTACCGCCAACAACTCTTTCTCATTTGTTGAATGATTGCATTGCGCCTCATTTAAGATCTAAACTTTATCCCAACACTGACCTAATAGCATAGTGACTAGCATCACATATAATCTCAAATGGGGTTCACCAAATTTTTGGGGTTGAATGATTGGAATTGAAATGAGGCTCTTCTTCAATGTATTAAATGCTTCTTTGCAATTTTCATCAATAAGAATTTTTCACATCCTCTTGCAACAACTTGCATAATGAAACTGTAAAATTTGAAAAGCCTTCAATAAATCTGCAATAGGATAAAGATTGTATGATGTTAATTTTTGGTTAATCTAGAGTTAGACCCAGACATAGACCCTTAAAGACTGAAATTTTTTTACCCAAATCATCCAGACATGTCGGGTTTCATGAGTTTAGCCTCCTAAACGAGCCTTGATTTCATTATTCACACTAAATTTTCTAACATTTTCAAGATTTCATTAGTACTAAAATAGGGCTAAATGTTGTATATAGTTGAAATTGAATCAAAATAAAAATAAAATGTGTAAAAAATTTAAAGTGGATCTAGAAAGTATTGAACATTTAGAGTATATAGACCTAGATTTGTATATACTACATATTTAGTATAGTTGTGGGATTAAAATAAATATATTATAAGTCCAATTAAATGCCTTAAAGAATTTGATGAATCATTACTTTGATTCATAAGGTTTTTTTGGTGAAACATTACTTTGATTACATTATTTTGATTCGCAAGCTTTGCTTGGTAAAACATTACTTTGATTCATAAGCTTTGCTTGGTGAAACACTTTTGTTTCAAAAGGAGGTATTGTTTGATGCATAGCTCTATAAATAGAGGTTGAATGTCAAGGGACATTCCATCCCATCTCCATATCATTTCTTATTTCTCTCTTAAGAATATTCCCATTATTGTTCTTCCTTTCATGAGATAATATTGAGAGAGTAATTAACTCTCAATATCATCAAAGTTTTTAATTCACCACACTACTTGTATTTACTATTGCAATTTCCTTGTGCTATATTGAGAGAGTAATTAACTCTCAGTGAGATTGTATGTCATTGTAAATTTCATTTTATCATCCCAAGCACTTTTGTGGGAGAAATATTACAATAGGAAATCGCATGAACACCTTCTACTCATATCAAGTTTCCGAGCGACTTCTTTGATTGTCCCAACCATATCTTCATGGTGTCCATTTGGTGATCTACAAAGCAAGGAGTTGTATTACCATCCACACATAGAAAAAAACAAATCCGTTTGTTTTGTTTTTATTTGCATTATATTTAATAGAAAAAGGGTATGATATTAGACCAAAAATGAAACCTATTTGTTTATTTATTTTTTGAAAAAGGTCTAAGACTAATTTAATAGAATTTTAAACTATACCATCCATAGACAAATGTGAGATTACGTTTTCGTACGGATAATTTTAACTCATTGGACAATTAGAGACAACAATATGCATCATGACATCATAAATATATCTTGAAATCACCAAGCTCTAGAGAGTCTATACTAAACAAATTATTTCAAACGAACTCAGAAAGAAGTAAGCATGTTATTTCCAAGAGTTAACCCACGCGAAATTTCCAATTACGCACACAAGCTAGTAAGCGTCAAACTATTTGCTTATATCTTTTCATGTGAAATTTACTATAACCGTTTCTTATAGTTCTTTGAATTAAGAATATTATTTTATTAAATAATAAATTTAATAATAAAAAATAAAAATAGTAAGCAGTAAAAATATTAAAATAAAATCAGTAGAAAAAAATTCAAAAGTCACAATTATAAAAAAATAAAAATAAATATCAAAATAAAATTTATGAGAAAAAAAATATCAAAATGATGATGCTCTCCAAGGTGATTCATATGTTGGGTTGGAATTAGCTGCGAGATTGGGTTACTCTCATGTCCATCTCCAAAGTGATTCGTTTTTAGTGATACGGTCAATTGCCAAACGATCTGTTGGATGCTTTTCTTTTTTCCTGTTTTTAGATAATATTCTCCGATTGAGTCTGACTTTTGTTGAGTTTTGGCGTAGTCATCTGTAGAGGAGGTAATATTGTGGCTCATCATACTGTTAGATGGGATGTTAGTGTTAATAATGAGTGTGTATGCCTAAACTGTTTCCCCCAAGGGCTTTGCTCCTTGGTCAATCTTGATCTATGCTAATTTACAGGTTTTTATAAAAAAAAAAAGTTAATTCATCCACATTTATGATTTTAATAGATAGATTCCCAATATAGCTAAATGCTTATTCTTATTTTATACTTCCTTCGTTTCGTTTTAGTCGCTACATTTGTATGGGCACGCGAATTAAGAAAAGTGATTGACCTACACTGTAGCTGATTGTTTACTTTATAAAGTATAGTATTTTATTATTGTTAATTGAAAAAGAAAAAGGAAAAATAAGTTGTTAGGTTACTTTATAGAGTATAGTATAGTATTTTATTATAGAGTATAGAGTATAGAATAGGATAAAATAGGGTAGGTAGAACTTTAAATAATTGTTTTATTACTAAAAACGGAAATGTAGCAAGTAATATGAAATTGCCAAAAATAGAAAATGTAGCGGGTATTATGGAACGGATGAAGTATTTTTTTATAGACTGACTCAATTAAAAATAATCTCTTACCGTCTTCTACAAAAATTTATATTTAGAAAAACAACAAATAAAACAATATAAATAGAAATAGTTTTAAGAAACAATAGAATACTAAATAATCTGAAATTTGAAACATTCTCCTTACGTTACACTCCACCGTCATACAAACATATTTTAGCTAGCAAAATAAACGCGTAATTCTACTCAGCCGAATTTGCAATAACTTAACGACTAATAAATAAACTAAATATTATTTTTTTAAAAAAAATCTTCTCGAACACAATGTATATGTGTCTGCTTTTTCAGCCACCTTATATATATATATAGAAGTACATATTTTATGCTAATCTTAACAAAACCAAAATTAATTATTATTAGCTGAAGCAATAATGTGTACCGAAAATTGTTGTAATCATACAAGACATGCAATTTTCTTTTTCTTCCTCCTCTCCTTCCTCCTCTTAGCCAACACAGATCACGTCTTCAAATTCCATGTAAACAAAGGCGGCGACGGCGATGGCGGGGGCGATGCCGGTAGTTCCCCTCCTCTATGCACCACAACCACCACTAAAATGACTCTTACCTTTTTATACGGTGCCTTATTTACTTTAATACTCATGATTTTGTCAAACAACTCGGGTTTATTATCTTCCCCTAAATATATCGAACCAGATAGTCAACATGCGAGAAGGGCCCAGTTGGATGTGGGACCTTCTCGCACATTAACTATGGGCCAGCCCACCTTTGATCAATTCGACGGTGGGGATGATAATGAAGGGGGTATTGGGTTCTTCCTACTAAGGACGTTCCCCACGTTTGCATACTCGGTGATGAGGCCGCAAAAATTGGGGAAGGGGTGTAAGGTTTGTGTGATATGTCAATATAAGTTTAAGGATGGTGAGATGGTACGATGGTTGCCTGATTGTGATCATCTTTTTCATGTTTGTTGTGTTGATGAATGGCTAAGTTCGCATAAGACGTGTCCTTGTTGTCGTGCTGTTCTTGACTTTACGACTAGTCCTACGATTACTTCTTTTAATAATCAAGATCATTTTTATCTTGACTATTTCAATGAATATTACTAACTAAAATACATATCACTAGTCGTGGTTGTCAACTCTGCCGACGTTGCGCATAAATTCAGAATCATCTTTGATATTGTTACAATACATTTTAGTGCGCAAAGGAAGGATAAACGAGCAAAATCATTTAAATTCGAAGAGCAAGAAATCACGTGAATAAACAATTATAAAAAGTGATGGGGCATTTACTATAAATGAAAATTGTGAGAAAGTAAAAAAGATGAATTAAAATAAAAAGGTGGCAGTTTCAAAAAGACGGATATAATAAATTAACATATTGTAATTTTAGTGTAGAATTTCTATAGCTTGACTTCCTACTTATTAACCTTTGGGCTAGCTAGGGTTATTATGTATATAACAATACCCTATTTTTGGGCTGTTGATTATACAAAAAATGGATGTATTTTAATTTCTATAGTTAGAGAAGGATTGCGAAAGCAACTTCTAGCTCGTTAGCGTGAAAGGAAGTATTGTACATTTGTTTATATTGAGAATAAATTGAATTTTATTTATTTTGACCAAGAAATTAAAACTTGGTACCCACTCTATTTCTTATGGATTAAACACAACTTATTTTATTAAGTTGACTTAGGCTTTCTTTTGTGCTCTTTCCACTTATTTTGTAGTTTGACTCCCTTCAATTAAGAGCAAATATTTGTAAAATTAATAATGGAAGAGCAAATTAATTGAATCTAGTTGAAAAGAGTTACGTTGGGCAACCAACCCATTTTGTCCAATTCAATTTGTTTTTGGTAATTTTTTTTCATGTAGTCATTTCAGAGACCGTTTTTTAAAAAGACGTATATTAAGTTTAAGCCATTAAAGATTAATTCCTACTTATCGTATTCTTAATGCCTATTTATAATATTTTAAAAATATATAATGTGCCGGTCCAATTAGAGATGGTCTCTCAAAGAGACCGTCTTTCACAAGAATTTATGATCTTTTTAAAACCCTTATTTTATCAAGTATCGAATAATTTAATTTATTAAGTATTGAATAATTTATATACTTATTATCAAGTCGTTATTTTCTATAGGAAAAATTATCGTGAATAATATAATTTTTCGTTAATTTTCCTATAATAATACTATATTTTTTATTAACCATCAAAAACACCAATTTAGGTGGTTTTTCCTAGAATAATATCAACTTTAGTTATTAGCTAATTTACCTAATTTTATCATATATTCTCCTATAGTTTGATTTTTAACATCTTAGGGATATTTTAGAGAATAATGCCTTAAATTAGTATTTTTCATGATTAATTAAAAATTAATATTACTGTAGAGAAATAAGCAAAAAGTTGTATTATTCCAGGCAATATATTCCTTTTTGATATGGAATAGATGTGTAAAACAATTTTACTTGTTGAGAAAAACAATTTTTATATGGATCAATCAATATCTTCAAACTGATTAAACTTTGTTCGTGGGTGGAATATAATCCTGCAGTTCTTGATTTGTTGATTATGTGATCTAGTTGACTTGACTTTTGGTAAATATTTTTTATCTTCTCTTTTATTTTTCTATTTTAAAATTTTCTGACTTTAAAATTGAGAAATTTAAATTAGATTTTTGAATTATATAATGAAAATAAAATAATATATGGGTGAAATGTTGTTAGATTTGTCTTAAAGCAAAGTATTTTAACATAAAAGTTATATAATATTTTATAATGCGTACTTAAAAATATTAAGGCTTAATATTTAGTTTAAAGTACGTAATAATTTATTTCGTCTGAACATGTAGAACAATACTAGTTGTAATAATAGTTAAGTTTTTAAGGGTGTTTTGACAAAATCAATACAGTTCATCAAGATAATGTTCAATATGATGATTGTGATTGTCCGAATTTTTTAACCAAATTTGTTTAATTCTTATTAGCTAGTAAACCAAACAATGCTAGGTAGTTAGTGACTCCTTGCAATTAAAAAAAACCCGATGAGGGCTTTGCCACTAATAGACTTATTAAACAATTTTGAAAAAGAAACTAAATATAAATTACATATTGTTTATTTTTTGAATAAACTTATTTATTAAGAATAATTATTGAAAATAAACCTTCATGTAGTTTATAATCAAACAAGTTCAGATAAATAATAAACATTTAATAGGTGAATTTACTTAAAAATAAATAGTAAAAGAATTTATTTTAAGTAGGTGCAGCAAAAATTAGTTTATTATAGATAATGCCTGTTTGGTAATCAATATTAAATGGTGGGAATAGTAATGAAAAATTAGTGTAATTTTTGGTAGGAATATATCTTTATAGGTTTAATAATCATGCTTATTTCTTTCAACAATCTATCATTTTCTTAACAAAATTCATTCTAATGAATTACTAAAAACTTTTTTATGATCAAAATTTCATTACCATGAGAATGAAATGATAAATATCATAAAAATTTACATAATTACATTACATACAAATCATTCCAATTCATACCATTTAGTACCGATTGTAAAACGAGTTGCTAAAGTTTTATAACATTTTATCTTAATTCTTGTCCAAGCCAAGGAAACAGAAAAAGAGGTAAAAGAGTTGTACTTTATGAGAAATAATATGATGAAAAGATATATGGATAAGAAATAAATGAAAGAGTGTAAGTACTATTGTAAATGTGACTTTAATTTTATTAATTAAACATATAAAATAAAGTTACATAAATTGAGTAGATTACAAAACATATGACAAGTTTAAACTTTTGATTAACATACACCAAATGTGAACTTTAACATCGGGAATCACCATATATTGAATATAGTAACAAAAAGATTTTGTATGTGACTTGATATAAATTTTAGCCAAGATGTTCTTTTCTAAAACATCATTTCCTCCCTACTACGGTGCTTGGGAATATAAACCGAAAATATGTTTTGAGATACAAAGAATTACACTAAATTCCTAGCACAAGGAATTTAGAATGACATGAGAAAACTTAAGTGAAAGAAGAAACAGAAATTTACAATCGAGGATTGTAAGTTCTCTATGTAAAGTACTAGAGAAGAAAAGAAAAATCATAAATTGCATGTATATTCCATGTACATCTCATGTAAAAAATATCTTACACATGTCTTCTATATTTATAGAAAAGCATACAACCATTCATGAAGTAATATGTCACTTCATGAACCGCAACATCGATGCACGAATCAATGTCGATATTAAATCAATTCATCCTAATAATTTAGTTAATATAATCAAATTTACCGTAGGAAGTTATTGCATAACTAAAAAAATCGAATAAAACGAACATTGCAAAAACCAGTGCGAAAATCGCGGGCCGCTACAAAAGTCGCGAGCCGCGACCAAGACAATTCTCGACTTGTGCTTATACCAAAACAGAAACTTTTTTGCAATCTTAGGATATTTCCAATTAATTATTAACTTAACTAAGAATAATTTTCGATGACCATCATACGCTCTAAATGACAACAAGTACAAAAAAAAAGTATAGCAAAATTTATAGGCCCAAGGGATAAATGATTTGGGATGTGAATTCTACCCAAAATACCTCTCTCCTTTTATTTTTTTCGTGTTTGAACCTGCATTCATGTTGTTAATGGCTTCCCAAAAAAATTTGATTTTGATCCATTGTGGAATGGTGTTTTAATATAGCACGATATTCATCCTTTAATAAAATAAACAAATATATAAGAAATAAATAGGCTAACATTTGACAATATAAATATAAAAAAAATAAAATGTAAGAAAATTATTACATTAATTTTCTGTGACTTAGTATTAGTCCACTAAAAACAATCCACATCGTAAAGTCAACTGTCTCCTTAAGGCTTATCTTTGTATTTTAATGAAACTTATTTACAATTGTAATGTCACATAATTATTTCCAATAGTTTCTTATTAAAGTAAGTTGTGCCCGCTAAGTGCTAACTAACCGCCAATTATATATTTAGTTCTCAGCAGAATCTTACTAATTAATGGCAGACCACTTTCCCCATTAATCTTCATTAACTACATAAAAACATTTGCTTCACGACTTTATAATTCAACAAATTTTATTACTCAATGAATAATACATCTTTTTCTTTCTATAATCTTCAATTCCTCTCATTATATCCGACATGATTTCCTTCATCACATACCAACATGATCAGTCTATACCCATTTTATTATTCATTATTTTCCTTTTTCCCTTAGATAATACCAATTATACTTGCGCAGAAGCACAACGTACACCACGATTTTACAAACTCAAACTCAGATCCGAAACCAGACTCGAAACCGGGTTGGAGTCCATTTCAAATGGGAGCATTGGCCACACTCTTAATAATTCTGTCCATTGTTATTTACTACATCGCTTACTCATGTTTCAATCACTTGGGTCTCCTATCTAGCTCAAATCCAGCCCATCGAGCCACAGCTGGGCTTAATCCTGCCATCCTAACCGAATTTCCATCCTTACCCATAACTGACATACCTAATTTTAACAAAGACCTAATGGAATGTGCAGTATGCTTGAGCTTGTTCGATAAGGATGAAACTCTGCGTTTATTGCCGTGTGAGCATCTATTCCATTTCTTTGTATTGACCGTTGGTTGATGAACCAAACCACTTGCCCGATTTGCCGGGCGGACCTCCGTATCATGTCTGATGAGTTGACCAGCCCGGTAGAATCGAGTAATGGATTAGGATCTGTGGTGGAAATAAGGCGGGAAATTGAGGAAAGTCAGTTATAGATTTGGGTGTCAAGTAACCAAGTCAATCAAAAGCTTAAGCTGATGGTTGAGGCCCTAAAATATGTTATACTCCCTTCTATTCAGCTTATGTGTCCTATTTTCTTTTATGGTCAAGTCACCCTAATTGTCCTATTTCTATTTTTTGTATGGGTTTTTGACTTTTATACCCTTAGTAGCTTTATTCTATTTTCAATTATATTCTCCATTATTCATACTAATTTTCCTCCCTTAAGGTGAATAGGGGGGAGTATATTTTAACACGCCCCCTCACACGAGAGTTCTTTAGGCTAGAAGTGTGAATGCAACACAAGCCCTCCTCATACCTGGTGCTAAATATTTCACTTTAAATGAGGGGTGTTAAATATTCCACTTTAAGTGAGGGGTGGTTAAGATTCGAACCGGTGACCTCTTATCACACTAGTTCTGATACCATGTCAAAGAGCCAATTTAACTAAAAGCTTAAGCTAATAGTTAAGACTCCAACATATATTATATACTCTAACAAGACCTCTATACGGAATGAACTTAGGACTACCAAATTAATTAGGAGTAGAAGTTGTTTAATAACCTCTACACGGAATGAACTTAGAACTACCAAATTAACTAGGAGTAGAAGTTGTTTAATAATAAATGTTGATACAGTATAATATATCATAAATTGTTGTGAGAGACCACTAATATTTACTCTCTTGTCCGCAAAGAGAAAATTTATATTTTCTTAGCTGGATTTAATGGGCCATCTCACATTAACTCACAAGACAAGTAATTTACTTAGATTACCTCTTTTATTAGAGGTTTTTAGGTGGATATTCTTTTGAGTTTTTCTCTTTTGGGCCAACCTTTTTCCAAAGCAGTCTAGCTTGTGTTATTTATCATTTGACCTGAAACATGGTTGTTATTAGAATATTTTAAATAAATCAGTTTTTTAATAGAAAAATTAAAAACATAAGTTTTGTTCTACAGAAAACCTCAAAATAAGTGTTTTTATGTCCAAGCCTAACGCAGAATTTATTTGTTGTTACTAACAGTAAACATAAGAAAAATATGTTAAAAGTCAAAATAATTTACTACGATATTGTTCGTGGGTACTAATAATAAATAAAAAAAAAGACAAATACATAATTTTTAAAAGAACAAAAAAATCAAAAGTAGAATCTAATAATTAACAAAATCATGGTAAATTTATTTCTTTAACTATTAACAACTTCTTCTCTTATTTGCCGTTTATTTTGAGAATTACTAAAAACATAACTTTTTAAAAAATTATTTTATTACAAAAAACTTATTTATTTTACGATGCACAAGTACGAAAACAACGGTGAATCATAAATGTCAATGCAATTAAAAAGACTTTACAAGCTTAAAAGCGTCAACTCACCGAGTGAGACTAATGCATTAAAAATTTGATAGAATTTTAATGAATAATTTAGATAGCGACCTCTATCATGACATACTTTTATTAATATAAGTATCTCTCAAAAGATAACATATATATTAATTTCTTTGTCGTTATCAGATTGTTTATAAAAAATTTAGGTAAAATTTAATGGAAAGAAAAATTAATTTGAAGAATTAAAAAAATAAAAAGATAATAAAAATGAATGGTTAAAATATAAAGAGATAATAAATTTATAAATAAAATTAAATGAAAGAGACTCAGACTATTATCCAAAAAGAAAAAAGTGTAAAATGAATGAAACACATTAAAAAAAGTGGTGTAAATTAAAAGTAAGAGAGTAATTACTGTTTAAATAGAATAATTTGCAAAGAAACACCTTATAAAACCAATTTTTTGTAAAAAAACACCTTTTAATTTTTTTTTTTTGTAAAAAAACACATTTTAAGAGACTTTTATTAAAAAAACACCTTAAATCAATTTCCGGTGAGTTTTGTCAACTTTCAGGCGTTGACTTTTGAGCTCAAATAGCATAGTCAACGCCTGAAAGTTGACAAAAGTCACCGTAAACTGACTTAAGGTGTTTTTTTTAATAAAAAGTCTCTTAAAAGGTGTTTTTTTACAAAAAAAAAAAAAAAAAAAAAAAAAACTAAAGGTGTTTTTTTAAAAAAAACTGATTTTATGAGGTGTTTTTTTACAAATTTTCCCTTTAAATATATGCTATTTTCAGTAACAAACTTGAAATAACATATTGGTAGACTTTAAATATATTCTATTATGCATTCGTACTTGAAATGGAGTATCAAGTAGAATAATCTGTTTTACAACTTCTGTACTAATCTTTCCATAATAAGAAACGCCACCCCTTTGTTCATGTCAACTCTTTGATATTCTGCTTTATATCACCACAATGAACTCCATCAAACAGAATAAAGCAAAAGCCTTGCTACAAAAATGCACTTACTGAAGGAATATGTCCGTAGACATTTCCGACAATTACTAAATATAAATATATAGGATATTTATGAAGATAATAAAGTTAATTATTATTAGTAATTATATTTGCTTGCTAGAGAATAAATATAATTGGTGGGTCAATAATAATTGGACCACAACTAATATAATTAATCCTATAAGGTCTTACAAAAGAATCAATTGAACGGTAAATGACTCGGGCCCATTAGGAGTATGGGCTTGCGATCCAATTAGGTTAACAAAAGAATCGGTTTCTTTTTGACCTAGGTTACTAGTATTATATGAGGATATAATGCTAGTAGTGGAGAAGTGGGGATAATGGGACGATGGATGTGAGTATTATAAATATGTTTATTTAAAACTCTCACCATACATAATTCTTATATACAGTTATTGAAAAACCAGAAAAAGCAAGAGAAACAATCTCTTCCGTTCTAGCAAACGTTGGTGTTCAATTGATTCCGGTAGACTGAATAGAGGAGCAACGCTTGAGGCTCTCCATATTATCTTATCGCGTTATTTTCGTGGATTTCACGCTACAAAGGTAATATAGACTAATCCTTTTATATGATTCATATGTTTGATTATGTTTATGATCCTGAGATAGATGTTAGGGAAGTGTTTCCTGAAATTCCGCTTTAAGCATCCATCGTATCCCAACAGACTTACAAGTATATACATTTATCAACAAACCATTATTAATAATCTTCTTAACAAACCATTGTAAGTGCCCAATATCTAAGCCCCAATTACCGACCCAATCTCAGCATCAAGGCCAACCCTCTTTAGCTGGGCATAGCATTAGCAGTCTCGACTGTCGTAGTCCTTTCCATCTTTATAATTCTCAAGTTCTGCGTCAAACCACGCCCAGATCGTTCTCGACTGCAGGTCGATGATGGGCTGGATGAGCCACTCTCTTCGATCGGGCTGGATCCAACTGTCTTGGAGACATTTCCTGTTTTCAAGTACCATCATGATCGGGTGATGGGTCTTATGGAATGCTCTGTGTGCCTAAGCCAAATTGAGGAAGATGATTTGTTGCGTTTACTACCCAATGTAAGCACGTATTCCATGTTAGTTGTTTAGACCCTTGGCTGAAGGACCACAACACCTGCCCGTTTTGCCGGATGAGTCTTGTGAACGAATATAGTGAGTTGACTCAGTTGAATGCCGTCTGAATTGAAGAGGCAGGAAGTGTGATGGGAGAGGAAGTCAATAATAATGAGGTTGGAAACTGCGAGATGATGATTGAGGTGAGGCAGGAAGGTTGGGACATTGAAGAAGGGTGGTTTGGTAAAGGGAAGCTTAGACGGTGGAAATCAACAAGCGATGTGGTAGAAGTTGATTGTGTGGAGATGTGGCCTTGTAATGAAAGAGTCAAATTTAAAAGAAATAATAGTTGTTTGTAAGGAGACCATCCTAACTCCCTTCTTTCTATTCTTTTTATTAGTCACGTTTATTTTTGGTTTAGTATTCAATTATTATTTTTAATATGTATTTTATTCTTAATAATCTGTATTTATAAGTTAAAACATAATCAATAATTTATATTCATAAGTTAGATATAGTCAAATGGGATCTTAATTGATTCGTCTCAATGCAAGGTTTATTAATGTAAAATTTTTATAATTTTCATTAAGCATAATTAGAGATATTAAGAGTTAAAATATTGTCTCGGCAAATGTGATAAAAGTAAATGAGACTAATAGGTTGAATAGGAGGGAGTAATTTTTTTTGATTTTTCACCGGTCTAATACACTAATTCAATTTTTAATATCTCTAATTGTGTGTAATAAAAAATTATAAAAATTTGATACTAATAATCTTTGCATTCAGATAAATCAAACAATATTTCACTTGATTATATTTTAACTTATACATTGAAAATTAATCATAAATTAAAGACGATAACTGATAAGTAAATAGTGCAATATTTCAATTGTTGCAAGTGAATTAATTATAAATTTGTCATTATTTCCTTGTGTCAATGTGGCATTTAATAAGAATATTGACATAGTAACAAGTACTATATAAACAAAGTAAAGTTTGCAATATATGAGAATTAATGATGATTTCTTTTAAAATTTATAATCATCTTTAACTTTAGCGTTTTACAAATTAAAAAAATCAAATTTGGATTTCAGGTGATTCCCTTTTTTGAAATTACTTCATAAATTTTGTCATTCTCTAATTCTTTATTATATGAATTATTTATAATTAAAATTTATAATTTAAAATGAAATAATTTCCATATACCACCTTCATTAAATCAAAATACCTTCTTATTCAAATATTGGATACTGAAGAATTGAACTAAATTAAGAAACCTTCTATAATTAAATGCTTATTTTATGATACAATTCTCCTAAATATATAATATGTTCTATATTATATATTTTTACTACAACAAATTTAACTTTTTGTGACATTTGATTTAATACCATTTAAAAAAATGCCACTGATTTATATATTTAGTAAATAATTATCGGTTTTTATTTTAAGTTCCACCATAAAATGATTTAGTGACACTTTATTTGGTCTTTAGTGGCATATGTAATTATTATAATAGTCTATAGTGACATTTATGAAAAATATCACCAGTTTTTATGTTGCAAAAAAGTTTTAGTATGATTTTTTATTATGTTGCTAAAAGCCTAAACAGTCTAATAAATATCACTAAATCCACTATATATTATTAGAAATTTAAAATAATGACATTTAAATTAAATATCATTAAGTATATTCCATTTAAGTAAATTATGTTGTAGTGAATATATTGCAAACTTATTATTTTCTACACTCATCTTTAGGTTGAGTTATAGGATAACCTATGCTTAACTTGCTCAAAGCTTCTAAGAAAGGTTTGCTTGTCGGTCTGCTTTTGTCAAGATATCTGCTAGATAATCTTCGAATCAAACAAAAGGAAGACATATGATTCCTACCTCTACTTGATTGGGCCAGTAGACGCTTATCTTAAAAAATATATTTTTTTCCAAATTTAAAAGTAATTTAAGGTAAAATTTTATTATAATGCAATCCATTCCAACTTTCCAAGTATATATTGAACACTATTTATAATATTTACAACTTGTTCTCAAGACAAAGACACAAAGTCAAACATATTGATATTGTTGTTGCTTGGGGCAAGTATTTTCAGGAGGAGTAGCAAACAGAGGATTTCCCATGGCAATCCCTCCTTGACTTTGATATGGAGCCGCTACGCCTGGATTTTGGGGGATTTGTTTGGTCGAGGAATTATACGACCATAAGCCCAAGATAGAGGCTAGAAGCGCCAAACAGCCACCGGCGGCAAATACGCGGGGTTTAACTGTGTAGCAAAGCCCTGATCCATCCAGAAACTCTTGACGACTGCTCAGGTTAGCAGCTGCTATCAGGAGTCCGATGCCTATAACTGATGCAACCCTGTAACAAAACCAACATTTATAATAATGTTTTTTTAAAAAATTGAGTTTGTTGCATATTATTTTCATTTGTCCAAAAATTATAAAGTATGTTGTTTAGGCTTTTTACGTTTTTGAGCTCTTCAAATTTTGAAAACTTTTAGATTCGTGTATATACATATAATACGTTAGCAGGGGCGGACCCATGAATTTTAGAATGGGGTGACACAATATTTTTAAATATGTATTTTAAAGCACGATATAAATCAAAATTTAATTTTTACATAACTTCGAAAAGTAAAGAAAGCATCTTGAAGCTAATAAAATTGTAAACTTGATTATTGAGTGAAAAAAATGTATAAACTATGATTTACTTTGCTTTATTTTTTAACAAAGTATAATGTTATATTCTTATGTTCTTATAATACATAAAATAAATAAGTTAGAAATAAATATAATACATTTATTATAAAAAAAATATATAATACATATAATGCATAAGTAGAAATAAATATAATACATTTATAAGAAAAAAATATAATACATATAATACATAAATTAGAAATAAATATAAAACATTTGTTAGAAAAAAACAGAATATATTATAACTTTTGTAGGGTTAATATGTGTTATTCGTTTTGTCCGGACGTTATTAAAAAGAAAAACCATTTGTCCAAGTAGTCTTCGGTGAAAGCATTGTGCATTTCTTCATAACGTAGTCGCAGGTTCAATTCCTTGCAACAGCAAATTTTTTAAAATTTTTTATGGGGTGCCTAGGCAACCCCAGGTAACCTTCTAGGTCCGCCCATGTACGTTAGGTCGAAATACAAGTATATTGAAAGAATACAAAGTGCATAGCATTAATTTCAAAACTTTCTGGTTATATTGTAAAATTGTTGTAAAAATACAGCAATGGGGATGTAGCTCAAATGGTAGAGCGCTCGCTTTTGCATGCGAGAGGCATGGAATCCGATACCCCGAATCTCCAAATTCAATTTTTTCAAACGGGTTATTGAGTTGTTGATGATGATATTATAATAGTGTAATAAAATAAAAATACACCGTGTTTAATTAATAAGTTAAATTTTTTTACTATAGTTGGCCCAAGAGTTGAAAAAGGGCTACGTGAAAAGGTAACCCACGTACGACTTCAAATAAAATTCATTAATATTTTCA
This sequence comes from Amaranthus tricolor, assembly GCF_026212465.1. Classification (NCBI taxonomy): domain Eukaryota; kingdom Viridiplantae; phylum Streptophyta; class Magnoliopsida; order Caryophyllales; family Amaranthaceae; genus Amaranthus; species Amaranthus tricolor. Next base: position 9,328,303 of record NC_080058.1, read on the forward strand.
ATAGTTTATAAAGTAATATATATTTTTTTATTGATGTGGGAAAACTCACATGTGGGTAATAATGTGTTAACACTCTCCTTGTAACACAAAATCGAGTTTAAGTTAAGTTTTAATTGGTAATTAGGGTGTTGAAGAACGAATTACCAGGAAAGTACAAAATTAAGGGTAGCTCCAGCAGAGATATTGTTTGACGAAGACCTCTGGCAGCAGGCACAACGAGTAACAGTACTTATAATAACCTGGGCTACTAGTGCAAGAATTGCTGCTTTGTATCCCAGTATATTTGCATGAGTAGTCGGGTATTCGCATGTACCAAAACTCGTCACCCCAATGTCCGACACCTGATAATCATTTGTAAAAATTGTGATAGAATACAACAAAATATGACAAGAATGTATACTAATTGTGGTGGTACGGACTAATTTATATTTTATACTACCTCTTAATATTCAACCCATCAGTCCCATTTAATTTTTCACACTTGTCGAGACAACATTTTAATCTTTAATAATTTTAATTGTTCTTTATTAAAAATTATAAAAAGTTGATATTAATAATACAAATTAGGAGTGATAAATAAATAGCGACAATATCTTAATTTATCTTATTAATTTTTTTTATTTCTTATTAATTTATCTTAACTTGTGTTCCGGTCCTAATATCTTAGTCACAATTTATATAGAGTTCCCCTTTCATAGATATTCCCTATGTCACTATCAAATTGCAAGTTATACTTTTCATTTTAATTTGTATTACTCATTATATACTGATTTTCTTTTTTGGCAATGATTTCATTCTCTTTGTTTTAATGCAATTATAAACTTATTATCTTACCATTATAACCGTTTATTTATATTATTCACTTAATTTTTTTATCTTATTCTATTACTCAATTTTTTTTATCTCTAGATTTCAAAAGTATGAAGTACATTTAAAATGGAAGAGATGGAGTAATTATGTAGAAAAAGTCAAATAAAAAATGATCCATAATCTTGTTGTAGATATTTAAATTGCCACTTAATTATAATCAATCACTCGATTTTTGACTTTGCTCAAAAGTTGACTAGTCTAATTTTTAATCCACTAACGCAAGCCATGCTGTCTGATTATCTATTGATGAAATGTTACATAAATAATTTAATGTAATGTTGACTGGTATATGAATTTGATGGACTATTTTACCTTTTATAATATGGTTTTGGAAAAGATTATCGTTAAATATCGTTAAATTGTGAAGATAACGGTTTGTCATTATCCCTAATCCCTATCTTAGATAGCTCCTACCCGCTAAATGCCTAATCATCTGCATAACTAATTCAAAACTAATCAAAAATTTGACTAATTATTTTAAAAATAATTTAAGAATTACGGCCAAGTTTATAACTTTTGCGAATTACAAAGTTTATTACTTTTGCGAATTACAACTTTAAAATTTATAACTTTTGCGAATTACAGCTACTAAAGTATCAAAGTCTACATCGTTCAGGTTAATCCAAGATTTAGACCACTTAATATAAAATTTCGACAACCAAAAGTCGAAATTCTTTGATTTGGCCTGAACGTAGGAGTCTTTAATATTTTAGTGGTTGTAATTCGTAAAAAATAAACATTAAAATTGTAACTCGCAAAAATGTCAAATTTTAAAACTGTAATTTCCAAATAATTCTTATTTTAATGTTAACATTATTTCATTAGGTTTTTATACAATTTACTTATTGTATCAACAACTGACGAATAAATTTAAAAAACATAGTAGTCATCTTCTTCGTCCAAATACACATTTTAGGTAAACATTTATCGAATAATTATTCAAAATATGAATTATTGTCAACCATATTACAACCAAATACACATTTTAGGTAAACATTTTGTCAAATAATTATTCAAAATATGAATTATTGTCAACCATATTACAAATTATTAAAGGGATATTTCACATGGTGACCTCCAATTTTCATGAAACGCAAGTAGTAGCACTTTTGTAAGATTTTTTCACATGGTAGCATCTAGTTTATACACTATCTAACTGTCGTAGCATTTTCCGCTAGATTATTGTTAATTTCCGTTTAATTCATCATTTTGTAATATTTTTCCACATGTAGCATACAGTTTTTTCTCTCAAATATTTAATTCACCATTTTAACGTTTAATTCACCGATTAATTTATCAACGCCCTTAAATGTTGTAACGACTACGTAGATATGTATTAGTGCTTGGAATGCACCTTTTGAACTTATGAAATGCACCTTTTGAGCTTATAAAATACGCCTTTTGAATTATTTATTAGTGTTTGTAATGCACCTTTTGAACTTTATAATGCCAATAATTTGAATGAAAATAAAATTGTTACAACATTTAAGGGCGTTGATAAATTAATCGGTGAATAAAACGTTAAAATGGTGAATTAAACATTTAAGAGCAAAAATTGGATGCTATCATGTAGAAAAATCTTACAAAATAATAAATTAAACAGAAATTAACAAGAATTTAACGGAAAATACTACGGCAGCTAGATAGTGCATAAACTGAATACTATTATGTGGAAAAATCTTACAATAATACTATCATTGGCTTTCATGAAAACTAAATGCTACCATGTAAAATTTTCTATTATTAAACGTTAAAACATTCTCTATTAAAATTGGCAACTTACCAATCATAAATATAGATGACTGGGCAAGTATGAATGTTGGAGGGTGACGTGGACCGATCGTACAATCTAAAATCAAAAAAAATTTATATTTATCCTTAAGATAAGTTCGGGTCAAAGTTAGAGAAACAAGAATTATTCTAACAATGATTTACTAAACTATGTGTAACAATATGAATGAATGAAAATAACCTAAACCATCAATATCTAAAATTATAAGGAAATTTTGATTGCACTGTTACTGGGTTTTTTAAATCGGATATTGAATCGATTCAGATATCTAATTGTTCGAATTTTAAAATCAAGATCTGGTCCCAATGCAAAAAAATCAGATATTTAGATTTTAGATATCTGGTTTAATCGGAATCACATACCGAATATTCGATTTTTTAATTATTATTTTTTTGGCTTTTTAAAAAAGTGTACAATATTTTACAGATAAATATTTAAGCTTACTTTGTTTTTTTTTTCTTTAATCAAGCTATATATATAAAAGTTTGAAAAATCATTTTGAAAATATAGTTGAATTTTCAAAGTTATTTTTTAAATTAGCAATAGATTAGTTATACAATTTGGTGTAGTTGAGACTTGTAAATATTACTATATTCAACAACCTAAACAATTTTTTTATTATATGAATATGATCCATTAATTTAGAGGCCTATATAAGGGACTAAAAAAGAATTGGGAATTGATTCTGATTTACGATTTTACGATTCTATGATCCAATACCCAACAAGCAATCCAAATCTTAAGTAGAATTTTAATAATAGTAGCCAAGATATAGAATATGAGTGATAGAATCATAACACGATTTAAAAATCCTACTATCTGATCCTATGAAAATAATTTGTATCATTAAAAAAATATTATATTCAAGCTTTTATGTACATATAAATATAAATTAAAAATATATTGTAAGTGTGTTGTAATCTCCATCAAATGTCATTTATAAAGCAATATTAATTTCATTTTGAAAATTAATGGGCTCTTTTGAAAGCGTTTAAAAATTAGTTTCATTTTTGTGTAATTAAAAAATTAACATTTTTTAACAAATGTAAATGAACATAAATAGAGAAACTAAAGTCACTTGTAAACCAATAGAGAATGAAGGTATGATAATACTAGTTAGAAATATCCTTGTTTTTTTGGGGGGTGGAGGAGAAATATGCTAAAAGGAGTAAGGGGGATACCAAATTACTATTTACAAAATCTATAAATTGTTTGTTCAAGTTCTAAGCTAAATGTATGCACTTTACTGATCTCAAACTTCAGTATAGATTTTCACTTGCGGCGTAATTGTTCTTTCATTTTTCGAAACTTGTAACTACGTGCAAGATCATGCGCCTTTCAAAGAGCCCCGAGTGAAGTTCAAGCAACATAAGAGTTTCGTAGCGATGAGAGGACCTTCATTCAAAAAACTAAAAGATAACCTCTCAATTCCATCTTTTTGCATTCTTTAAACCCTTTGATTTTGCTTTGGCCTGCTGAAATGCCATCATTCTCTGTTTCTTCCGGGCTTCCTTCTCAGCCTGTTCAATATAAAGTCAGTTTTTGGTGAGACGGACTCTAAGTTTACTCTAAGTTTACTCTATACCTTAGACATCTTGGATTTCGCTTTCACTTTGGAATTTTTCTCTTCAAGCTCCGCCTCACGTTCCAATTCCTTTTCCCTTGCATCAAGGTTCTTCTCTAAATAATACTGTGTTTTACATCAAAATAACATCTTAGAAATCTCCAAACACTCAAATGGGAACAGTAAATATCCCATTAGTATAAAAACTTGAATATGAAAAGTAATTATCACATAATTATGAGATAAGCATTCAATGATATCAGGGAGATCGATAGCTGAACAAGATTTTGCACATGGCTCCAAAAAAGCGAACTAGGAAGACGGGCTTTGTTTTCTAGGGGTGAGGGGATCATCTTCCCACAATTTCTGTTGAAGGTTTTCAGAAAGCAGTCGTGTGAAAAACGCCTACAAAATAATTAGATGAAACGGTTCCCTTATTTTGGTAAGCCAAAGATTTATAGCTCTTTGGTTTCCTATTATAATGGAGGATATTAAAAACAGGTCATGAGCCTTACCCTTGTAAGACATAACAACGAGGTTATGGTATGGTATTACATTGGCCTCAAGATGGTAGGAACTAAATATCTCAAATGTAATTGTTGTACAGGATTTGTGTGTTTGGAGCACTAGTGCTGTAAAAGGTTTGAGTATCAAATAACAGTCGAAACCCAGCTACAAAAACTTCATTTCTACACAAGATTTAAGGAAGGCGAGAAATCACAAATTTTAAACACGATGAATTGGCACCATTGCACAATGCTAGAAGGTCTGTACGTAGCTTGCTTTTACAGAACAATACCTATTTTTGTCATTTCTTAAAGAAAGGTCATAGAAAGGTGCACTATTTCTATCCTAACAAAAAAGACGATCCTGAAGTGATATTGAATTGACAATTAGTGTTATTGGTTCATCCCAAGTAATCTTGGGAAACGATATCCGTTTACATCCAAAGAATAAAGATCAACCTTGATAAATAATACGCCCTCTATTTTCACTTTCTTGTATAGTTCTTTTATATTTTATGTCCCACAACCAGTGGTAAAAATTTAGAGTTAAAGTCCATCATCACTATGACACTACCTTTATACTCCCCACCCCAGCCCTTAACCATGTCTCTCTCCCCTTTCTTCTCCTAATGATCTGAAAACTACACTGGAGCTCACCATGATGATAGCCCTCGCCCGCAGCACAACAATCCATTTTGGAGCCCACCCACACCCATACACCATCCAGCCCCAACACCCAGGCCCACCATAAACGACAAATTAACCAGACCCTCACCTCCGAGCTGCGAATCATCGCATCATCACAACCCCCGCCCTGGATACCCACTCCTGAAACCATCCAATTACCCCTTCCAAACTCTGAAAGATTTCACAAAATCTAGAATTCTCCTTACCCACATTAGTCTTCAGATTTATTTGGGTGCTGCTTCAGGAGGCCATATGTGGTCATGATGTTCAGAAAAGTCACAGGGCAAAGCTGATTGTGGGTGGTAAGGACTTAGTGTTGAATGGTGATCATGGAATTAAAATGGTGCCGTTAGTTACTTAATGGGCTCTTTTAAGATCTAACCGGAAAACCCCATTACGTAACATATGATTCAAAGAGTAACTGCCATTACAAGTCGTTATTCTAATATATTAGACATTATTATCTTCTTTTAAGCTTAGTAGGCTTTAAAATGTCCATTATAAGCTTTAAATATATATTCTAATAAACTTTAATTACTATGACAAAATGGATTTTCTTGAAGTCAACAATTCACATTGAGGATGTCTGCGAAACCAGTCGTAATACTGTGAGGTGTCTTTTTCATGACATCGAGACTGTTACCCCAATCACTATGACATCCATGATGTTTTTCTACGGTGGTGATGGCTCATGAGTTACGATAGCTAGGGATACACTTTCCCTCCACCCAAACATGTATTAACACTTTTCCTTTTTGTCCAATTTTGATGAAGCCAAACATTTATAATTCTTTGGTTTCGCATTATATAGACCATGGTAAAATGACTCATTAAAACTTTGCGCTTATTTTTGATGTGAAGTTGCATGGTGTTTGGAAATCGCAGGTCAATGAAAAACAATTTCTTTGTTATTAAAGGTGTGCTAGGTTACTTACACCGACCAAAAAATCAGAGTCACTTGGCATTAGGGTAATCACATGTTTTAGGTCCTGGTATTGCTATAGGCATGCATGTGGTCGAGATTTGGTTCTAGTAAAATCATTTCATGTTATTGTCGTCGGTCAGATACTCAAATGGTACTTGTTTGAAACCCAGAATAAAATATTCCATTTTGTCTTCTGTTTACATTGGTTAATGCAATATAGAAGTATATGTATTATATTTTAGGAATGAAATAGTCCTCAAATAACAAGTCATGGCAAACCAGATCATTTGAAACTAAATTTATCCACATAAAACATACTCAACTCGAACATAAGTCATGTCAAAACCAATAATTTTAGGAGAGATGATTCACATAATCTTATTATTTTGTTACAAACATAATAATTCACAGGTTTTTGGCCAGTTTTGACAGCATATTATTTGGGTTCAGGTAAAAACTGGTTTTGGGTCACATAGTTTTTTTCGGAACATAGTATGTTGACCTGTCAGTTTTTTAACGGGTATAAGGTGGGTATAACAATAATGAGTATGCCGTAGTAGGTGGGGATGGGTTTGAATGGATACTCAGGTGGGCAGGTGTGGGTATGAAAATTTTACCCACCATGGGTGGTGGGTTGGTGGTGGTTATGGGTATGGGGAAGGGCATATTGCATCCTCCCACCCATTTTGTCATTCTTACTTACTAAGTTAAATAAGATTAAAATGAATTGGAGAACCAAAAGTTTTCATTTGAAGACAACAAAGTCGGAACAAAATAGGGGGTGCAGCAATACTTACATTGTAGTCACCAACATAGTCCTGAATGTATCCATCCTTAACCTCAATCACTCTGTTCACTATTTGACGAATGAAATACCGATCATGGGAAACTGTAATGACAGTGCCATGATATGCTTGTATGGCTTCCTGGAAACAACATAGATATAAGAAATCTTAATGTAATGACTACTACTGCAATAGAGTTAAAAGCATGAAAGAGACTTCAACCTCAAGCATCTCCTTCGAAGGTATATCCAAATGATTGGTAGGTTCATCGAGAACCAGCAAAGTTGATTCTTTCACCATGAACTTGCAGAAGGCCAAGCGTGCCTGATTAAGAATATGAAGAGGTAAATCATTTATAAAAAAAAAAAGAAGAAATTATTAAATGAACGAGTCAGGTACAGATAAAACACAGTTGTTTTGACAAGTTTACCTTCTCTCCGCCACTCAAAAGGGAGACCTTCCTATCAAGCATGTCAGACTTAAAATTTAAACGGCCTAGAAGACCTTTTATTTTATCAATGGTCTGATCCTCCGCAACTTCTTCAACAGTTTGGAGTACCGTTTTATTCAAATCCAGAGCCTCAGCCTGAAAATAATCAGGGCAATAACTAAGCCAATTCAAATTTCATAAAAACAAACGATAACATAATTCTGAAACGACCAAAGCCTCAGACTTTCAAATTCACACGAGAAAATTTCTTAAATAGAACCAAAGGCGGTGGTGAAATACCTGATTCTGCTCAAAATAATTCGGGAGGACATTGTATTCCCCTAATTTAACTTCACCAGCAGTAGGTTTCTCCAAACCCATAATTAATTTTAGCAATGTGCTTTTCCCACACCCATTAGGACCAATTATAGCAATTCTCTCCCCTCGTTGAATTGTGAGATTTGCCTTGCGAAATAGTACCTAACATACACATATCAGGAGTCAGCTAAATTAATTCGGAGGTGAGAAAAGAGTCCCGGCTCTCCCCCCCTCCAAAACACAACATGGACTCAAATGATTGATAATAGAACAGGTAATTTTCTCACATTATTTCCATAGCCAAATTGCAGGTTATTTATTGTTGCAACTATCTTTCCGCTTGGAATCAACTTGCCCTCCTTATTCTTAGGCTCAGGAAACTCAATCTTCATTTGTTTCCTTATGAAAGGCTTCTCAACTTGCTCTTCATCTTGAAGCTTTTCTAGTTTCTATCATAAAAGATTACCACAAAACAAAATCTCAAGAACTGCAAATGTTTGGAACAAAAATCGAATCTTTCAGCATATGACATACAAAAATGTTTAAAATTTACAGCTTATATTTGTGTAGCTACATGAAAAATAATTATAGAAAGTTTAAATAGCCAAAGCGTAGTAGAAGTCATGAGACAGAAGCCATGAGGACTTAAGAAAGCTTCAGGTTGTCTTTCTTGTATTGGAAGATACAGAGTAAACACACTTTTGGTCTAGTTATGGTAATAAACATTGAAGACGCTATCTAGTCATCATTTTACCAAAAAAAAAATAATAATAAACAGATTTTACTTTCAAAAGCACCAGGCCAGTGAGAACATAGTGACAAGGATCCTGCTGCAGCATCATGAAATATTGCATCCACAAAGACTAATTACTCAAATATGTGGAAAGTAGGTAGATAATATTCATTATGTTTTAACTCAAATAAGAACAAGTACCCTTACTGCCATACATATCTGCAGTGTTGCAGTTTTCAAGTTCCTATTGGTGGTGAACTGAAGAGACGAAAAAACTAGCAAGCATTCATTCCACAAGGACGATATTCAGTCACTAACACAATGTTTGGATGGAGGGATTTGAAAGGAAAAGAAAGGGAGGAATTTGGAGGGGAATGATTTCCTTTGTTTGAATAACAATTTTAGAGAATGGGGGATTTGGAAGGAAGGGAAATGGAGGGATTAATGTCCCTAATTGTGTTAATAACCCAAAATTTTCCAAGAGGAGAAAGATTTAGAAGAAAAATCAACTTGTTAAGAAGACAATTTTTCATATTCAAACTTTTCTGTGAATTTCATTAATATTCAGCTATAGTGTGTATTATTATTGATAATATTTAATTTATTTAGAATTTGTATACTTAATTTTCCTTTCATTTCCTTTAAATTCCCTCCTTATCCAAACAACGGAAATTTCCATCACTAATCCCTCCCCTTCCTTTCCCTTCTCTTCTTTCCCTTTCCCTCCTTTCCTTCCCCTCCTAAAATCATATCCAAACATAGTGTAAATATAAAATTTGAAGACATAGAAATCACATCAACCCTTCACAGCAAACATCACCTACCTGGTACAGTATAATCCATTTGTACGCATGAATGCTTTGTTAACTATAGAATCAAAATAAAAAGCAAAACATTTCTGAAATCCTCTGCTCAGAATCAATACAACATAGCATAACCCCAATCCTACAAAATGGTTCCCACCAAGGCAAATAGAGGGTCGAATGTATGCAAATCTACCCTTGTAAGAACAAAGACATTGCATTCAATTAACCCTTGATTGCAAACAATATCTACAAAGTTACATAAATAAGAAGCTCACGCAATATAAACCAATAAAACATCAAATTTTCACCATTCACATAAACCCAGCATGCAGTACCTTCTCTGCAGTAGATGCTCGGCCAGCACTCACTCCTGCACCAACTCGGTTGATTATGTCCCTAGTTTGCTCAATTTCTTTCTGTTGCTTTTCCCATGCAGCAAATTGAGCTTCAATCCAAGATGCCTTTGAAATGATATAGTTAGAATAATTTCCTTCAAATGTCCTAGAAACACCCATTTCTGTTTCCACAATTTTGGTACAAAGCTGGTCAAGGAAAGCTCTATCATGAGAAATGATGACCATTGGCACGTCCACCTTGTTAAGATATTTCTCCAGCCACTCAATAGTGTCAAGATCTAGGTGATTAGTAGGCTCATCCAGGAGTAACAAATCTGGATCCTGGAATAATGTGAACAAAAAACTATCTGAACTCACCATCACACCAAAAACAAAATCAGAAGAATGAGGCTAACAACAGAACAGGTTTTTTTCTTTCTCAAATGTTTACATCAAATTAGTTACCAACTGCTAACACTGTATGTGACAAATTTATCCAACAATATGCTTCAACGATGCTCATTAAATAGTCAAAAGATGGAATAGGGTCGGACAGGCACGCGGGTTGCTCAGGCACGGCCCGCTTAAGTCACAAAACTTCATGGAATGACTTAGCACGGTGCAATTTGGCACAAAGCACAATAGGCACAACACTTGGGTGATCCAACACGACATGATTTCAATTAGACCTAAGTTTTGGGTGGCCAAGCACCGCACGGCAAGGCACTACACTATTCACAACATGACTTAGCACAATACATTTGGCATGAGGAACGACAACCAGACACATGGGTGGCCTAGCACGACAGGATTTCTATGCTTAGGTCAAAGTTCATGCTTTTCATGGACCAAAATTCCTAACTCTATACCTTCCAAAACATATCCTAGTATTTCAAACTAACTAGAAACATTTTTCTCATATATTCCAACTTTTATAAAACAACGCATATAAACGTATGGCAAACAATAAGTCAATAAGTATAAACAAATAAGTAAACAATGCTCCTTAGTAAATTCAAGATATTCAAGGAATAAGAAAAAGAAAAAAACTTCATATAGCAATGGATCAGAGGGGTTCTACAGGCATGAGTAAATTAATCAGTTGCTCAATACCATAATTAAATGACAAACAAGAGATGAATAGCAACAAACCTGAAGCAAAATCTTCCCAACTGACATCCTCATCTGCCATCCACCACTAAAGGAAGCCACTAACCTATCGGAGTCCTCCGGCAAAAATCCAAGCTCAGGCATCATCTTATTGATCTTAGCATCTACCTGAACCAAGTCTACATCTTGTGCCTTATTCTGCAACAAATCTAACTCATCCAACAATCTCCCCATCAATTCCAAATCATCAACAGCTCCTTCAATAGCCTTTTGCACCTTCTCTATCTTCTCTGCAACCTCCATTTCTTCCTTGAAAGCACTCATAAACTCTTCCTTTACAGTCCTAGTCATTGAAACCTCAAACTCTTGGCTCAAAAACGAGATTTTCATGTTGTTTTTAGCCTTAATCACATTCCCAGAATCAGGTTCTTCCAACCCAGCAATAATCCTCAATTGGGTAGTTTTCCCTGCTCCATTTACGCCAACTAAACCCACTTTCTCTCCCTTTTTTACTTCCCAATTCACATCCTTCAACACAGTCACTCCTTTGTAAGCCTTACTAATGCTTTCTAGCCTAACCCCAGAAGAAACACTTGAAGCCCCAGAATTAGATTGCTTACTTCCCCTTTTTCTCTCATACTCATCCGCTGAATCTTTAGAAAAAAGTGCTTCAATTTCTTCCCTAGTTTGAGCATTTGGACTAGTAGTTTCACAAGCAAGAGCAGATGAATTGGAAGAAAGTTGACAAGTTTGAAGCCTAGGGTTAGATTGCGAAGTAGTTTTTAAAGATTTGGGAAATTTGTTTCCATAGGTAGAAGCTTTAATGGTAGGAAATTGAGAAGCCAAAGGTAAAACAGATGTTTTTCCAGTATCAAAAAGTGATGAAGAAGAACCAGCCATGAAAGATGAACGGAGGTCAATACGGTGTAGTTTTGTAGTCAAATCCATTGTAAAAGAAGAGAGAATGAGAGGATAGAAACTCTAGTGGATCTTACTCTCTTTCTCTCTTTCTCCGTCTCTCAAGCTTCAATGGAAGAAGAGTAGTGAAATCTTAGCTCATTCAATGAAATGATGCTTTGTTTCTGATGTTGGAAGAATCCCAGAAGGATGGATTCACTCTATTTCAGATGATTATGAAGATGATGATAATTTTCGTAGGATTATAAGAACCAGAAAAGTGGAACAGATTATATTTTGTGGATTTGCCTGCAGTTCTGTGGTGCTTACTGTTCAGGCCTCATATTAGTAATATGCTCCACATATGTCCCGAATCAAACTAGAGCCACAAACGTATCCACGTACTTGCCCAAGGGTCTTTTGGGGAAGGACTTGTTTGGAACTGGACGCCGTAGTGTAGTCTAGTGATGGCTATGGTCCCATTCCGGGTGCTACTCAGCACCACCTTAGGGGAACCAAAATCGATTCTAGCCGGCTTTGATTCCTTGAACCCGTGTAATAGCATGGTCGGTTTAGTCGGTTAGGGATTAGATTTGGGTAGTTTTCTAGACATGGTCTTCATAGGCCTTATCTTGAAAATATTTGTTAAGGATTAATGGTGATAGATTCAATGTGTCGAGATATCGGAGAAGCATACATCTATAAACTTGTTGAAAACTGTTATGCTAGCTAATTATGAGGAAGAAGAAACCTAGAAGTTAAAACCATGATCTATGCGTTAGATGGGGGAAGAAGCTTCTTCCGCAGAGATGAATTTCATTGAACTTATCGCCACCAGCCCACCACTTAGGTAGTGGAGGCAAAAAGCCTGCACTAGAGTCAAGAACCCCTCCTTCCATTAAAAAAAGTTTTTGGACGATGATAAATTATGTCATGTGATCATTAGTGTTTCACTTTCACATACAACATTAATGATTTGAAGGGAATTAACTCGTAATTTAACAAGTCTAGAATAATTTGGAGGACGATTACCACCCTTGCATTCAAAGACAACACATTTTAAATTCTAATACGCAAGAGTTAGTAAAAAAATATAAAAAAAAGTGTTAAAATTATTGGATGTTGATAATTTATCCTGTGCCACAATTTAAAGGGGTAAGTCTCATTCAATTAGCATCTATGTTCATGGGTAACCACTTTGGTAGAATATTATGAAATGTAAAGATATTCACTAGGATAGTGGCTTGGTGGTGAATTTACATTGGTTAAGAAAAATTAAATGCACTACTAAAATAGATCACTTACTCTATTCTTACTGATCAAATGCTAAAAAGACTGACGAAACCCTCTTAATTTTGTTTTCTAAGTGGTCATTCTTGATTTTGACTGTGAATGTCCCTTTTTGATCAAACCCGTCAGAATAAGACTATCTTTCACATGCACCTATGATATTTTGGCTTATTATAGAATACCATTTGAACTTCACAATGCCCTTCTACTCTTTCAAGGTATATGATGGCTTTGTTTTCTAATTATATGTATTCAATCACAAAGGTTTTTATGGACTTTTTTTTTTATATGTAACTAGTTTTGATTACTGTTTAAAAAAATAAATCTAAAGTGATTAAGATATGTATTGAGGTCAATCTTGTGTTAAATTGAGAAAAAGTATCACTTTATGATAACCTAAGGGGTGACCCTTGGACATTTGATTGCTGATGGAGGCATACATGTGAAAAGAGCCAAGACTAAGGTTGTTGAGCAATTGACACCCATTACTAACGTTAAGGGTGTCCGAAGCTTTCTGGGTCATGCTTATATGTGATGCATTAAATAAAACAATTGTAAGTGTGCTAGGTCAAAAAGAAGGAAAGGTTTCCCATGCCATTTATTACACCAACTAGGCGTCTGATAACGCAAATTCTCATGAAAGACGGTCTCTCAAAGAGACCATATGTCATGGGCTAGCCCATATAATATAATTTTCTTACAAAAAAAATTAAAGTTGGGTTTTCTTTAAAAACTGAAATTGTAAGTTTTAAAAAGGTACCTCATTATTTATGTATCAATTTGTCATTCATCTTTTTCTTTCATTAACCCCTTCACCTTTCTTCTTCCTCTCTCCATCCTCAAGCTTTCTGTTCTCATATTTTCTCAAAATTCAAATTATTACGTGTTGAATCAACAAGTTTGATTAATTTTTTCATCTTTTCATATGTTTTATTCTTCTTTGTTCACAGGTAAATAAGTTTGATCCTTTTATTTGTTGATTCATTTATTTTCGTTTTTAAGGTATTTTTGACATATTTAATTATCATTGTTCTTGTAATTATTTGTTTAATAATATGTAATTAAACATATTATCTATCAAGTTATTTGTTGATTCATTTTCATATTTTTATGTATTCTCTATTAAGTTATGTTCTTGAAAGGTTATATTTATATATGATGCTGAAATAACTGGATTTAGTAGTATGGAAATAAATTTTGAGTTAGTAAAGAATTTGGGTAACTTATTGGATGACTTAATTTTTTTTCGTTTAGAGGCCGACCTAGTTTCTCTTTGATTTAAGTTGGCATTAAGTTGATGTAAGCTGGCATTTAATCCGATGTAAGTTGGGATCATGTTTATTGCAAGTTAACATTATATATGTTATAGGTTGACATTATAACTATTATAAGTTGGCATTAGTCTGATGTAAGTTGACATTAATTCTTATGTAAGTCTCATGTAAGTAGGCATTAAGTGTGTTGTAAGTTGGAATTAAGTATACTGTAAGTTGGAATTAAGTCTTTTGTAAGTAGGCATTAAGGATGTTGTAAGTAAGCACTAAGTGTACTATAAGTTGGCATTAAGCATATTGTAATATTACATTTATGATTATTCTTGTTAATATTTGTATTTATTGGATGTTGTAAGTAAGTTGGCAATAGATCTTATCTAAGTTGACATTTATAATTATATAAATTGGGATTATATTTATTGGATGTTGACATTAAATCTAATAGATGTTGGATGTTTCTAAGTTTAAATTTGCATTAGGTCTAAAAATTGGCTTTAAATATATTATAAGTTGGGATTATAACTAATATAAGTTAGCACTTAATATGTGTGAAACTGGGTTTATGTTTGTTTTAAGTTGATGGTTATTTTGTTGTAAGTTTGGGATTAGGTTTATTGTGACTTGATATTATATTGTTATAAATTGGCATTTAATATATTATAAGTCGTTTTTTTTGTATGTATAAGTTGAAATTATATAAATAGGCATTAGATTTAGTATAATTGGTTTTAAGTTGATATAAATAGGCAGTAGATCTTGTGTAAATTGGGTTTAAATATGCTTTAAGCGGGAAATTTTTTTGTTTTAATTTGACACTATATAACATATAAGTTGGTATTAGTATGATTTAATTTGACATTAGATATATTATAAGTTGGCATCAAGACTGATGTAAATTAGCATTAGGTCTAATGTAAGTTGGCTTTATATCTATTGTAAGTTGGTATTGGGTTTGATATAAGGTGGTATTCAATCTGAGGTAAATTGGGATGAAGCTTGATCAGACTTAATGCCAACTTACAACACACTTATTGCCTACTTATATCAGACTTAATGCACACATACATTAGATTTAATTCCAACTTACAGCACACTTAATGCCTACTTACATAAGACTTAATGCCAACTTACAGTACACTTAATACCTACTTATATCATCTTAATGTAAATTTATATTATATTTGCATTTCATACTTAATACCTACTTATATCATATCTAATACCAACTTACAGCACGCGTTATTGCCTACCTACGTCAAACTTAATGCCAAATTAAATCAGATTTAATGCTAACTTACAACACACTTAATGCCAATTTACATCATACTTGATGTCGATTTACATCATACTTAATGTCAATTTACATCATGCTTAATGTCAAATTACATCATACTTAATGCCAATTTATATCAGACTTATTACCTACTTACATCAAAATTAATGCCAACTTACACCATACTTAATGCCAGCTTACAACACACTTAATACCTACATACACCAGATTTAATACCAACTTACAGTACACATAATACATGCCAACTTACATCAGACTTACTGCCTACTTACATAAAACGTAATGCCAACTTATATCATACTTAATGCCAACTTACAACGCACTTAATACCTACTTACACCAGACTTAATGCCAACTTACAGTACACGTAATACATATTGTATTATAATCATCATGTTCAACGTCATTGTGTTCTTCTTCCCCCTCACAACAACAGGGGGTTTTATTTGAATTAATTTTTACAAAAAATAATTTCAAAAAACAAAATAATAATTGGGGTTTTATTTTCAAAAAAAATCAAGAAACAAATATTAGTCTTTCTTCTTCCTTCTCAAAAATATCACAAAATTTAGAGATGATTGTGTTGAATATCGAATTCTTCCATGAAAGCATCCATGGTGTTTCTATTGATAATATAAAAAGAGATGTTAATGATGTTTATTGATAATATGGAACTTTTTTTTAAAGATTAATGCAATAATTACATGAGTGGTTTTCGAGAGGAGAGATTAATGATGTTCATTAGAATATGATAAGTGTCTTGATAAAGAAGCTATGCTAGCTGTTGAATTGAAATGTTGTTTAAGTTTTTTTTTTTTATGTTATTAATGAAATCAGCACTAAGGGCTTGGGTTTGAGGACCGTCTCTCAAAGAGACGGTCTCTCAAGAGACTAGCTGGTCTGAAAATGCCCAGATCAATAAATACTATTGAGAAGGAGTTGGTTGCAATAATGTTTGCATTGGCCAAATTTCAAACCTATCTCATCGGGTCATAGGCGATAGTGTATACAGACT
Source organism: Amaranthus tricolor (assembly GCF_026212465.1). Classification (NCBI taxonomy): domain Eukaryota; kingdom Viridiplantae; phylum Streptophyta; class Magnoliopsida; order Caryophyllales; family Amaranthaceae; genus Amaranthus; species Amaranthus tricolor. The sequence continues at coordinate 9,344,934 of NC_080058.1, forward strand.
ATGCGTATTAGAGAAAATCTAGTCTAGATTAGGATTTTCCTTAATTTACATATAGGAACATATGTGTACATTTAGTTTCATTTCATATTTTGTTACTCCGTTAAGTTTATTTTATCTGATGTGTACACTCGGTTTCATACCTAGAATACATTTACATTATTTGAGTTTGTTTGAATATTTTTATAAATGAACTGAATTAGTAAAATTGGACTATATAATTTTTTTTTCAATTTAAATAATTAGTGCCTATAATAACAAATGTTTATTCATCTGCAGTTTCCTATTTTTCAATAATTTGATAAATAATATAGAATAAGTGAATGAGATCAATTTAACAAGAGTACATTATGTCATTAGATGTTAGCCACATGGTTCAAATGCAAAGAGGAGTGATAAAATGAAATAGGATGAGCAAAAAATGAGTGTCGAAATCAAGGGAGAGAAAAAAATGATTTCAAGAGGCGGATAAATGAATACAACACATGTCGTAGTATAGAAGAAGAGAGAAACAACATGGGGTGAATCATGTGAGTTTTGGCGTAATAAAGTCTAAATCTTCGGAAAAGTAGTAGTCTAGTTATAATGCAAATTATGTGACATAAGATATGCTAACGCTTTACGCAATCCGTATTTTTATATAAAAAGATAAGAAAATAATATTTCATTTACACCTTCCATAAGTAAAAACATTATTAATACTTTTTTTTTTGAATTGCACTATTTCTCAACACTCTCATAATAAACTTCACATCAAAAAGATTGGCGTAATAAAAAACTAAGAAAATACAATTTATTAATTGCAAAAATTACCATTTATAATGAATTGTACTTGCACTCATTTTTATAATAACGGTGAAATGTTTTAGGAACATTATCATTCATTAACACTTTAGTGATAGTATTGAGAGATAATGCTATAAAGTAAAAAAAAAATGGAAAGTGCAATTAGTAGTAACTAACAATACAAATCTTGGTGTTTTATTTGAAAAGAAACTCACAAATCACGATTTAGTGGGATATCACCGGTAGGTGAATCAGAGATGTCCATTTATAAAGCTATTGTTAAGTACGACCAAATATAAGTATTTGAAATCGATCATTCAAAGGGATGGAAAAATTGACGAAGATGTAAATCATCATATACATGCGGGTTGGCTCAAGTGGCGAGCAGCCATAGCAGTGCTATGTGATTGGAAATTCCCAAGCAAGTTAAAAGGAAAATTCTATCGGGCGGCAATCAGACCTGCTCTACTATATGGGACAGAATGTTGGCCTGTAAAGAAGATTTTTGAACATAAGATGAAAGTTACAGAAATGTGTATGCTGAGGTGGATGTTTGGGCACACATTGATAAATCGAATTAGGAACCAAGAGATTAGGGACAAACAAGGGGTAGCCCCTATTTCTGGAAAAATGCGCGAAACTAAATTGAGGTGGTTTGGACATGTGCAGAGAAAGACTTTCGACGCCCCTGTGAGGAGAGTAGAAAGCATCATAGTAGAGGGTAAGAGGATTCGAGGAAGACCCAGAAGAACTTGGGATGAGCAAATAAAAGTTCACTTGCATGAGTTAAACCTCTCTGAGGGTCTGACTAGGGATAAGGGTAATTGGAGGCGCTAAATCCATGTTTTAGACTACTGATGTCCTCTTAGATTACCTTTTGGTGTTATTGCCCTCTTACTTCTCTCGTTTCTTTTATTATTAGTTTTTTTGTTTTCTTTTATTTTGTAGTTGGTTCTACTTATTTATTTTATTTATAGGCATTTATTTTATCTTTCCCGTGTAGTTATGTCTCTTTATCTTTCTCGAGCCGGGGGACTCCTTTGGCCGTGCTCTCCTTTATGTGTATGAGTTGACGCTGTCCTTCCCTCCCCAGACTCCGTCTATAGCTTTTCTATGAGCGGCATACACTGGATAAAATGATGATGATGACGACAAAGTGTTTTCTCCGATTTGTAATAGTTATTATATTTTTATTTTTCGCGCTATTCATTGCACACTTTAAATTATTAATATTTTTAATTTTGTATAATAAAAAATTCTAAAAATTTAATTTTATTAAAATGTGCATTAAGATAAATCAAACAAGATCTTATTTGATTATATTTTATATTGAACATAAATTAATGAATTATATTTGTTATATTGACCATAGTATCTATTAGAGACCAAATGTAATATATACAACAAAACAAGAAATAAAAGGATTATTTTTTCTATTTATATTTTTGTAAGAAAAAAAAAATTGAAACTCACTAGTCACTTCATTAGGCCCAGGAAACTATGGGTCACACCGTCACAGTGGGTGTTGTAAAACAGCTTATTGTCTAATCATTTTTAATTCAAAGAAAGTCAAAATTTTAGTTAAGCTGCCATCGCCAATAGGCAACCGGGAAATGTGAACGCCCCCGTCTCATAATTTTCCACTTTGTGTAGAGGGTTTTCCTGTCTTTTTCCTTTTTCAATTTTACTTTTTTAAAAATAATTGTTACATTTTTTCACTAAACCATCTAATTCACTCTTTTAACCTTTTAAAATGTTGAGTTGGTAAAAAATTATGTTATAAAAATATGCATAAACAAATCAAATAAGATTTGATCATCATTTTCATTATATTCTAGAGGCTGTTTAGCAATTAATTGTTAGCTGTTGACTTTTTTAGTTGAATTGTTTGACTAGCTGAAAATGTTGGTTGTTTTTATTTGCTTTTAAACTGGCTTAAAAAGTCAGTTGTTTATGAACTTGTTTGGTAAATTTAGGTATTGGTTGTTGACTATTTATTAATTAAAAAAGTAGATCAACAAGCCAAAAGCCAACAATAAACCAACTGAAATAGCTTTTTTATTTTGGCTTAAAAGCTAAAAGTCATTTATAAAGTACTTTTTCTAACTATTTGGCCAATCAACAAACCAAAGATTAAAAAGCCAACCAAAAAGCCAATGTAAAAGTCAACTACTAAACACCCAAAAAAGATGACAAGTTGCAACTAATGATCCTAGGCTCGAGAGAATTAGTAAATGAAAAAATAAATAAGACAAAATAAGACAAAACAAATATTTTATTTTAAGACTAATAACATAACCTAAGGAATAAGTAGAATGTTACTAGATTTTTTTTTGTTATAAAAATAACAGTATGTAAAACAATATTAATCAACGATGATTAGTTAAAATTTTAACGTAGCAATTATTACTATTAGAAATATTTTATTAGAAATATTTTATTTTTATAAAGGATTGTTTTTTTTGACGTTAGAGAAAAAGAAGGCTATAGAATAAACCCAAACCTTTATATGGTAATATAATACTTATGCTCCTCCAACTAATATACAATTCAATTCCTTTTGTAACGGAGTAATAAAACTCAAATCAATACAAAAAACACAAATTCTCAAAATTAAGATCGTCTCATGACTTATCATCGTGATACTACTTCTATTGAATTGACTCAATTTATATTTATTATTTTAAAGCGATCAATTATAACTTTAAAGTGATAATTTTTTATTGTCTTAGTAAAATAATTACTTATAATTATAAAGTCCATCATTTATATTTTTAAAATAATCAATTAAAGAAATATATTAATTATATGGATCCGTCTCATGATTATATAGACCCCACTCATCATGAGACGGTCCCATATAAAATAAGGTATATAAAAAATTGGCAACATGTTTATTTAGTCAATTTAATTTTCATATATATATATATATATATATATATATATATATATATATATATATATATAGATATATTTTATTAGGATGTATTATATTTTTACTGATCTAATTATAAAAGAAAAATACACAGCCGAAAAAACAACTGCATTATAAAACTAACACCGAACTTTAAAGCCATGTTTTTACAAAAATTTCATTTTGGGTTGTCTTTCTTGCTTTTGGTTCGTTGCTTTCTATCTCCTCTTTCAGGTAACCCAATTCTTCTCTCTCTTTTTCCTCGACACCAAATTAATTTTCCCTCTCCCTTAAAAATCAATTCAAATTGGGGTTTTTTTTGAGCTTATACTTGTACCACAATTTAGATTTGTATAATATTTTGCTACATAATTAATGATAGAGAAATGGTATTAAAAGTTGTATGATTTTATTTTTATTGTTTTTTATTCTGTGATTCTGGTTGGTGAATGATTTTAAAGAGGATTGGTTGAATCTCTCAGTCTGGGAAAGTTAAATTGGAATAAATCAGTGATGGGTTGTTCTTCAATTTGAATTTTGTGTGTTGAATCGTAATCTTTTTATTTGGCTAATTGGTCTTAATTTGGAAGCAGATTTATTTATGCTTTTAATATTTTGATGCGTGTTTTGTGGATCAATTTAGCTATTTCTTTTGATGGAATTTGGATTCGTGTGTTTAAGTTTACTTTGGATTGATTATGGTGTGATATGGGGATTCTTTCTTTTTAAAAAAAATTAATTTTTGGAATTGTAATGTATTAGAATCACCAATTAAATGATTTATATCTCAGATGATCTAGGGCATTTTCTTGTTATCATTTTGCATGCTGAAGTTTTGCATTAGTCTAGGGCTTTTAGAATATCTGCAATAACCTAATTGGGAATTGCGGATAAGAATGATATTTTTCTAACTTAGATAACCAATTTGATTGAGTTGAGAAATTATTAAGAATAGATCTGTATTGGTTCCAATTTGGAAATCAGGGATTAGCTTGTTGATACAATAAATGGTGATGATATCATTTTTGATCTCTCAATGTTTGATATTATTATGAACCGTTATCGATTTTTGGTTGGTATTTATTACTGATATTGTGATGTTATTCATGTGATCTATTCTTATTAGGTATTTCCATATGATCATCAAGAACTTCTATATCATCGAGCTTAAGCGAGAATTTAGATGTACTTTGATTTCATTTTGATTGCTTCTTAATAATTTATAGTGAAGAGTACATTGAGGATCTTCCTATATTAAACTGAGCGTCGTTCCTCATCTCCAACAATAATAGATGGGGAGGGGAGGAGGGACTGGCTCAAAGAACAGTGTTAAGCGACCTGCCTGTATGAAGAGTATTGAATCTGAGGATTCAGATGAGGACTATGTGGCTGAAGCGGATGAAATAGATGATCAATCTGATGAAATGGACTCTTTGGTCGCAGATGCTTCAGAAGAAGAAAGTTGCTTTGATGCTGACAAGGAGGAAGGGGAGGAAGAGGAGGAGGAGGCAGAGGACGAAGATCAAGAGGGGGATGAGGGAGGATGGAGGACAGTGGTAAAGCCATCGGTTAGGAAGACCAAGAGATCTTCTAGGGTTAAAAATGGATCTGCAATGCCTCGGAAAAATGGTGTAAGAAGGCCAAACAAGAGAAGGAGAGTTAGGTCTGATGATGATGATGACACCGATGATGATGATGATGAGGAGTTTACACCAGACGAGGAATTCTTGGAAGAGGAAGAGGATGATGATGATGATGATGATGACGACGACGACGACGATGATGATGAGGAGTTTTCCTTGCCAAAGACAAAAAAGAAGATTAAGAATAGAGGGAGGAAACCATTGAAGAGAAAAACTAATGTAAAAAGCCATGGAAAAAGTGCAAAGCCTGCAAAGAAACCTCGTGCAAAAAAGCGCAGAAAGTCAAGCAGCTTGTGGAGGGTCGGCTCTGATGATGACGAGGACTTTGTTGGGAAGGGGCCAATTCTGAGAAACCGGAGTAAGAAGAAGCCGGCACATCGAAAGAAAAAAGTCACCCCTGGGTCAGATTCTGATTTTTGTTCTGACTCATCTGACTATGAGTTCACTATATCCGAGGAAGAACGTGAACAAGTCAGAGAAGCTAATCAGATTTGCGGAAGTCTGGCCACAAACTTGAGGAGTTCAAAGAAAATCCAAGAAGATGAGGCTTCTTTTGTCACGGAAAGAACTCCTGTCAGGAATGTCAGGAAGGGAAAAGAGAAGGCAGAGGAGAAAAAGAATGATGTGGGCAAGGCTGTTTGTGGTATTTGTTTCACAGAAGAAAGAAAGAATACAGTTCGTGGGACACTGAACTGCTGTAGCCATTATTTCTGCTTTGCTTGCATTTTTGAGTGGTCGAAAGTGGAAACTCGTTGCCCTCTGTGCAAACAAAGGTTTATCTCAATCAGTAAGCCTGCCAGATGTGTTAGAGGATTGGATCTAAGGGACACGGTGATACCAGTTCCAGAGCGCGATCAGGTACCGGTTCCTTTTTCCTGACCCTGGAAGCTCTTAAATTCTATCATTATTCCTGCTTCACCTTGCTATATATCTGTGCTTAAAAAATGTTCCTTTTCTTGGGTTGCAATTTGATTCTCATGCTCTATCAGTGTAGCTCAGATGTTTTTTTGCTTGCAGGTTTATCAACCTTCAGAAGAGGAACTTCGAGACTTGGTCAATCCGTATGAAAATGTTATCTGTACTGAGTGCCATCAGGGTGGAGATGATGCCCTCATGTTACTCTGTGATATCTGTGATTCACCAGCACACACATACTGTGTTGGTCTTGGACGGGAAGTGCCTGATGGTAATTGGTATTGTGATGGTTGCAGACCAGCTGCCGTTGCGTCCACACATCATCAAGCTCAGGACCTCACTCCTGATCGAAGGACAAGTACTGGTGGCTCTGATGGGGCATCCACATATGAGAACATGGCAGAAATAGACCTTAACGTGACAATTCCCGAAACTCCACTTAGTCAAGGCAATGGATTTATTTCTTCTTCGAGATTCCCTAGCGGAAGCTTTCAGATACCTTCCCCTGGTTCTGGAATTGGAGTATCTACTGTATCTGGAAGACGGATGATACATCGTCAAATCCGGCATATTCTTTCTAATAGATTGAGTCAAATGTCTTCTGGAGCTGATTTAAGTGCTCTGGGAAATTTACTTGCCCGTGGAGTTGATGCAACACAACCAAGTAGATCAACTGACGTAGGGCCTTCTCAACATGCTCATTATGTAGATAGATTGGAGGAAAATCCTTCTCATAGTGTACAAAATAGGGATTATTTTCCTGAAAGGATGGGCCTGATGGGACAGGTAGGTCAGGCATCAACCTCTGCAAATGGCTTATTTCATAGCCAAGTACATTGGAGTGGATTAAATAGGTTGGATGGTCTGAATCAGATATCAGCTAGTGCACCACTTCATCCGTGGAGTGGTAGATCAGGGGTTGGGCCAGAAATTGATGCAGCTCCCTCACAAAATAGGTATGAGGGGCAGGCAATTTTTGTGAAACAGCAAGTACATTCAATGGTGAGGAGCCAACTGAAGAGCTTGTCACGAGACATGAACTTAGGTAAGTTAACTCAACGCTCTTAGCTCTGGTACCATGTTTTCTTCGTATTTTCTTAGTCGCAACATATTCCGTTTTTGGGAATCCTTTTAACTTGCAACATTTTTATTGGTGTAAATTTTTCCTATTGTCCCTCATTTTTTAGTGTGGATACCATAACACTGATTACATTATTTATTTGGAGTACTATGTTCTGTATAGTGGAACCAACCCTTAAGCAGATGGGTACCATAGTCTAATTCTATTTATTATTTTTCTATCCTGCGTGCTATGAAAAAATTTTACGACTTGACAGAGCAAGTATTATATGATATGAATATGCACATATGCTTGTCTGTTGTGCCGCATACCTTCCTTCGACAGCAGATTGTATTCTTTCAAATGCTGATTTAGCCGAACTTGGCCACAAGTATGAATATTCAGATACCTGTCCTAGTGTTGGAATTCACTATTTGAAATTTTCGTGAGGAGCTGACCTAGATTGAAGTTTTTAGATGCCAAACATCTTTTTTTTTTTTAATTATTGTAGTGTATGACGAAGATGCTGACAGTTAACGGAAGAGCTCGTGTAATGTGTGTTGGGTGTGGTGGGTGCAGTGGATGTGGTTGAGAAAATTGTCAATAAGAAATATGCTGCTTCATGTCACACGGAGACTGAAGGATGCTGCCTCTCTGCCCTGACAAATAAATTGAGTTGAAAGGGAGAATAGTAATGAAGGAGAAGTAACAAGAAAATATTAAACAATTACAATAGATTATTTTTCTATGTTGTTTTATTTAGTGATGTTTGGTCGTGACTACTCTGTACTGGAATCCTCCCTTGTTCCAGACTTCTTTTATGTTCTGGATTGTCACCATAGATTATGTAGCATAAGTTAGCACATGAGATGATGAGAACAAAGGTATGAGATTTTCACCCAAAAATATAAATCCCAAATTGCTCCTATTCCCCCATTTTACATTTCTATCGTTGTCATTAAGATTTTGATGGGGGAGGGGGATGGGGCTGGGGGGTCTGGTGGGAGACAAAACTGGACCTGCAAGGTTCCACAATCCGGATTATTGATTGCTTGTGTATACTCTTACTCCATATGTGTTGAGTATTTGTAGCCCGTTTGGTTGGTGGTAATAAAAATGATTTATAGTGTAAAATTTTCATGAAATGTACCATGTTATTCTGAGAAAAGTTGATTGAAGTAGAATAAACATGATTAAACTTGTCAAGAAATTATTATACAAAAATTACACTAACTTTCCGATAACATTTCCACCATTTAATACTGAACGGACAGTTGGAGTTTTTTGTTGGTGCTGTTTCTATCCTTTAAAAGCTAGTTTCTCTTAGTTTTTTCTTTTCTTGTTTTTGAATTCTGAGAAACTTTCGTTTGCAGGTCATGATTATTATGTAGAAATTTCAAGAAGATCTGCATACACCATTATGGCTGCATATGGGCTGGAGCCTGTAGGGCCTGATGCATATGAAGTACGGCCTCCAATTTGTCTGCATCTCGAAAATAGGTTGGCCAATGTCGAGATCAGTCCTATGAATGGTTGTTGCTTAGCTTGTTTTGAGGATTTTGTGAAAGATGTTGTGAAGAAGGTGATGAACTTGATAGTGCAACCACATTGGTTCGGTTTTAGACAATAATTTGTAGATACCTGGGGACATATTTGAACAAAACATTTTCTTTCTTGGCCCCGATGTTTCTTTTTTACTCTAATTAAAATAGGATGCTCATTTTCTTGCCTATGTTTGTAGGATCAATTGTGACTAAATACATCCAAGATTTTTCCTCCTTCAATGGCCGTTCAATCAAGTGGGAAGTGTCGAGAAGTGTCTACCTGTTTTTTCTAACCTTTCGTTTCTAACTTGATCTATAATGGTTTGTCTTTTGAGTGTTTGTGTTTTACGGCAATCATTGTCAGATTATAGAGTGAATAAAGAACCGAGCAAAGGCGCATGCTGGGCTTGCCGAGGCCCTCAGCTGTTTGTATGCCAGGGCAGACAGATCTGTTCTTTGTCTGAAATATGGTGTCATTAGATCTTTCTGCGGATTATTTTGCATAGCGGAATTGACAGTTGCGATTGACGTTTTTATTCCGTAGTGTGTCGTCTGGTTGAAACTTGATAAATTGCCACGCAGAGAGGTTGAATGATGCTAAAAGCGGCACCTGGCATTTTGCAGGGAAAGGTTCCGCAAATGGGTGTATTAGAGGCAAATCTTACCCTACAAGAAAATGCTGCTTCCAGGACTTAAATCCATGATCTTTCACCCTTCAATGCATTTTACCAGAATAATGTCCTTTTATGGATTTTGTTATCTGTATCTGAAACAAGTTTTGTTACTGATAGAAGGCAATGCAACTCGAAAGATAGCTTATATGATCATGATTGGTTTTAAGTCCAATGACTTCAAAGTTAATCGCTGGACGCTGGCTAGTCGTCGCTGCAGGTTTTGGTTCCCAGTCTTTGCTGTAAGTTTTGGCTAGACCAGAAAATGATTGTATCGGTTCCTAGTCCTTTGAGCAAACAACGCTCACAATGGGAAGAGGACCAAAAATTCTTAGTGGGAAAATTATTAAAAATAATTTATATTTGCTCGATCTGCTGAAAATCAACTTAATTATTATTCAATTATACAAAAAGCCACATATTTAATATAATTGCTGAAAATAAACTTAATTATTGTTTATTTCTAATTACTAGACTTGCAAAGAAGTTTTGGAAATGATTATAAACAATAGGTGAGTTTATTTTAAGATAAATAAATAAAATATGAGTTTATTTTCATTAGATCAAGCAAAGATTGATTTATTTTTTATAATTTCCTCAATATTAGTTTATTAGGGGTATAGAAGGGTAACACTCTTTATCCTTGTGAAATTGTCTCACTTTTCTTTTAGATTATTTTTTCTATTTTTGTGCTATAATTTTTTTATGGAAATGTTCCTACCACTTTTTAGATTTTATAACATATTTTCTTTCTTTTTTAATATCATTCACACAATTCAAATGATTCTATTTATTCTTTATTTGTGTTAAATGTTTTTAGAGAAATTCTACGTGGTAATTCTGAGGTTTTGGGCTTTTCATGTGGTAACCAAAACTTGTAAAAAATTTATGCGGTAACCTTAAGGTTTACCAAATTGTTGCATCGTGACCTTTTTGCACATAAAACGTTAGCAAACATTAATTTGAAGCTTTTAAGGCTGCTGTACGCCTATTTATACGACTCAACATTTCAAATTCCATCAGTTTTAACATTTTTCCCCAAAATATAAACCCAAATTATACTATCTTTCATCTAAATCACATTTTTTCTCTAAATTCAAATATAGTACTTGAAATAGTGAGTTAGGGTTTATATTTTAAGGAAAAATATCGAAACTGATGGAATTTGAAATGATGAGTTGAATAAATAAGCGTACAACAACCTCAAAGCTTCGAATTTAACGTTTGCTAACATTTTATGTGTCACGGTGGAACAATGTGGTAAACCTCAGGTTTGCTCCATAGATTTTTTAAAAGTTTTAGTTATCATATGAAACACCCAAAACCTCAGGATTACCACGTGGAATTTCCCATATTTTTATTTCAATTATAATAAAATCGCGCAAAAGTTTAATATTGTGCAAGTAAATATCACGTGGAAGGTCAAAAAATTTCACAAAAACATTTTGAAACTTTCAGAAAACTATATTTAATTTTTACAATTATTTTTGCACTAATTCTTATATGAGATGGTGAATAGGATAATATAAAAATATAATACTCATTGTATTGAACTTGTCGGAAAATGCATAAACGTATTTAATATTATTCCATTAGTAAAATATTATATGAGAAAATTACACTTAGCAATTTGATTGCAGACTATATGAAACCCTTGAAGTTTATTTGCTTTTAAATATAAAGGTTTATAATAAGGTGTAAAATATACCAATTTGCACCTTATTATAAAACCTTTATATTTACTAGATGGAGAATACTTGAAAATGTTATGAATATACATTTATATATGCTTGTTTATTTGAGTAATGGTTGGGTATTTTGAGCAAGTTGTAGTAGTATTCCATTTAATTTATTTTTTTTTAGTTATTAAAATATATTTCATTATTTATTTAGTTGCTTTACTTTTCTCGAGGATTTAAAATTAATGAATGAGAAAACCCTCAAAAGAGATCTAAGTTTGACAAGACTCTTTGATTCTTACTCTAAAGATGCAAATTTGAGAAAATTAGGCAATTCTTTCATCCAAATGCCCTTAAAAATCCTAATCAGGCAAAGTCTAGTCTTCTCAAAGCCACCTAGGGATGCATTTCAATGCCTTCATTAAAATGTAGACTGAGATACTTATCAATTTCTCTCACAAAATGTTTCACTCATGTTGCATGTTTAAAAAAAGAAAGTACTAAAATATCAACTCTATTTCTTCCAAAAAAAATATATATCAACTTAATGAGTTGCTGAGGGACTTTTTAACCGCACTCTTCTTTATGGGTATGAGTTGCCGTTTTTCTTCCTTCTCCAAACCCTAACCATAGTTCCTATGAGCGGAATATACTAGGTATGATGATGATCAACTCAATGAACTAGAAAAATAAGAGCGAAATCCTTGTATATTTGCCCCGATTTTTTTTTTTCACTTTATGAATGTGTCACAAAATAACCCAAATATAAAAATTACGGAGGGGCGAGGGAGTATTATTAAGGGGGCAGGGGAGAGCATATGCAAGTTCCCTTATTTTCATTCCTCATGCTCAATAAAAGAAGATAAGGAGTATTTAAGTTAAGGTTACATTTGTTTGAGCCTAAAGCTAAATTTCACACTCATAATAAATAATAAATTGCATTTATTCCTACAAATTATTCCATTCATGGATATATTTGCTACTACTAAATACAAACTGTTTCCACACAGAACTGCTTCCACACTGTCCCTTTCCTTAAATTGACAACCCATGGCAGCCTTCATAACTTGTCATCGAAAAAGGAGGATAACAGCAACTCATGGACAAAGTGAGACCTCCTAGCCCTCTCCTCCTGATCTTTGGACGACAACGGCGATGGTTTCACTTGCCTGTCACCATTGGAAGGTTAGACTCAGCAAGAAAATCTAATTCAGGTTAACTAGCACATCTAATGGTGATAGAAATACAGTTCTATTCTTACTTTTTTAGCACAAAGTAGTAAAATCCAAGAAAGTTGAATAAAACTAAGGCATAAGGTCTTCTGAGAGACGTCTCTAAGGCCCAACCCATAAAATCTTAATGTCTACTTACCGTATCTTTAATGCCCATTTACAATATCCTTAATTCATACTAACATTATCCTTAAATGCCTACTTATAGTATCCTTAATACCCGTTTACATCATCCTTCAATGTCTACTTACCGTATCCTTAATGCTTACTTTCAATACATTAAATGACTACTTACAATATCCTTAATGCCCACCGAATAAGCGTGCAGCACTTACGATATCTTAAATACCTATTTACAATATCTTTAATGCCCACCAAGTAACTTACTCTACATTTTCCTTTATGAGCCAACCCAATTAAAGATGTCCTTTAGAGAGATCGTATCTCACAAGAATTTGTGAAATTGAGGACCTAATTTGCTACAAAACAGCAATATGACTGATCTAATAACAAGTAACAAGTAAATTGCAGAGCCCAATTCACGTGTAGATGAATGTAAAAGATCGAATGAAATAAAAGTCAGTTGAACATTTTTGCTTATCTTTGTCTTAATCTTCATACTTGGATTAGTATAAAGTGAAAGAAATTTTATACTTTCATTTTGGCGTGAGTATATGTATTCTTAGGAGCCTCTAATTTCATGTTGTGGAGATTTGTTTACTAATTTGAACTTAGAGTTAGCCAAATCATCCCTCCCTTCCCTATCATCCATCATTCGCTTAAGTGTTCTCTAACTGGTGTTTTCTGTATCAATTAGACTACAGTTACAATCCTTTAGACACATTCATTTCCTCCCTATTCATTTCACATGCCACCCTCTTCGTTTGTCCTTACAAACCTTTGAAACTTCAAAGAATCATCCCTAAACATATTCCACCTTCATCCTATCCTTGTATTTTCTGGTTAGTCAAACCCGAGTATACAACAAACATGCAGAAACAATCATAACCACAACATCAAACTAACGTTTTTCAAGCAATGATACTCTATCTCTGATGATCTTGCTTCACATGATATAAATGAAAGTTTTAATATCATAGTCTTCAATTATATCCCAGGTAATGGAAGCTTTCATATCATGTTTGTCCAATTAAGAGGATGTACTGAAGCTACCCAAAATGCTTGGAAATTCATACGCCATATTTTTAGATGGGAGAATGGGGGGTTTGTGTATTGAAAGGCTTAATTTAGGTATCGTATAGTATCATATTTGTTTTAACGTTTTTTTAAATAAGAAAAATCAAAGTAAGAGAGTAAGACATATTCGGTTAAATCATTTTATAAAGCAACTTTTTCTTGGTCGTGCACCGAGGCGAGGCATAGAAGGGTCTTGTAGCCTAGACGCAAAGCACAAAGCAAAAGTGCAAGCTACTCGTAGGTAAAGCGCACTTTTTACTCAAAAGCTCAAAAATATTTCTAAACACATCTACCATAAAACAATATGATAAGGATATAGTTGCATTAAGATCTAAAACATTTGCTATCAGTGTGCTAAGCTACTGATTAGTGCAAAATTCAAATCTAAAATTCATCTCTTTCATCCCTACATTAGCGATGGCGGAACTTATAAGGGGCAGGTAGGGGCTTTGCCACCTCGAGATTTTCGGCAAAAAATTTTTAGTATACAACTGTTATTTTACAATTTTTTATAATATCAGCCCAACAAATAGAGGCAATTTATACAAGGAGAATAACTGAAATGAAATTTAAAAAAATAAAAAGAATTTTATATCTTATAAGTTATAATATCAAATTAGGAATGAAATTATTATTTAACAACTAAAAAAACAAGAAGAAAGCAATTGAGAGAAATCCAAAAAATCAAAAATTAAGCTTACCATCCACAATTAAAGGGTAAAGGTTTGTTTTAAATTTTCAATTGAATTTTCTTATCTTATTTAATAGGAGTAATTAGTTTGAATAAGTGAATACTTGAATCACGTAAAACCCACACAATAACACCATTAAATATTAACAAACCCTAATCCCTATTCTTTTAGAAAAATATCATACAATGAATGATCAAACAAAACCTTAATCCCTAATTGAACGGATATATACCTAAAATAGAAAATGTTCAATAAGAAGAGAGTAATTTTGTTACATCTTGATTCTTTAATATATTTTTACTACCTTCAAATATACACTGTCAATGAAATTATTGATGATTTTAAAGTGCTATAAGAGCATCATATTTACTTTAATTTAAAATTTACGTTATGATTTTTGGTTGTATTGATTGACTATATATTAGTTGAATTCAAAAATGTTAACTCCACACCCTCTAAGATTTTGTTCAAGTTTCGCCATTGTACATTAGTAAATCTCTCCACCCTTTCACATGCCTTCACCCTATCTGATTGCACTCATCAACGCCCACAAATTCAGATCTAAAATTCATCTCTCTCATTCCTTCCCATTCCACCCACATACTTGGCCTCTTGAATCAAGTGGCGGTGGTGGGAATCCAAGAAATTTGTGATAATGTTAACGAAAAGAGGTTTTTGGCACTAATGCTTTCCTCTTACAACACACGAGAGGTTTTTTCAAGGACTTAGGACTTGAATTTGGTTTGGTCATGTAATAAAATTGAGAATACAAATTGGGTGTCTTTATTTGGCTAGATTTAAATAAGAGTTTTGTAATTCAATGGTTGAGTCAATGGTTTCAAAGGCTGGTGAAATGTCATTATATTAACACCTGAAAAGGGATTTGGGTTTGAAATCAATATTTTTGTAGGTGTTGACTAACTAAAATAGTTCATGTAGTGGTTTTGGGAAAATTTTGTTTTATATGGTGAACTTGAGCAAGCATGAAGTATTATTTAGTGGTTTAAATTTGAGCAAGGATATAGTTTTATTTGGAGGTTAATGTCAAATTTGCCTTAAAATCATCTTGCCCCCATTTGTAATCTCCTAACGCCCAATATGTATGATACAATCATTACAATATAAAAACCATAATTTTGGTCCTTGCAGCACTATGTTTCTATAGAGTATAAATCAACCATTACTCTTTTCTTGTATAAATGCAATTTTTGTGTTCAATTTTGACGCACAAATGATCCATTAGATATTCCTACCTCATATGACAATGCTTAAAAAACAGAGCTCAAGGGATGCTTATTGGTAATGTGAAAAGGTATTTTATTTACCAGTGTTATTTGGAAATGAGATACAGCATATTGAATCACAGTTTAGTATTTTGTTTTTTGATAAGAAAAAATATATTTATAAAAAAAGTAATAAGATACAAGATTAGGGATAAAGCATCCCTTGAAAACAAGAAAACTTCATAAAGATTCTCCATCATTCCTAAAAAGATCATCTAGAGAAAAATTTGAAAACAAGCCATTGGCCTTAGCTTAAAACGTGGCAAGGAACTTGGCTCTCTCCAAATCATACCTTAAGGTTCTCACAATGATATTTTTTCACTAGATTATGAGGTGAGATGCTATTATGATAGGTGAGGGTGGACGCAATGGTGGTGCTTCGTCAATGGTGGTGAGGGTGGACAACAACAAGTACAGGCGTAGATGTGAAGTGAAGAGGTCTGGTGATGAACTTTGAGCAGGAATTAGTGGGGGTCATGGTTACCGTTGGGTGGAGCGGAGGAGGATGGATAGGTGGGTGGCTACTAGGTAGGGATGGGGAATGAGTGGCTGCTGTGATGATGGGGAGTGGAAGGTGAGGTTTTTCTTTTTTTTTCTTCTTTTTCTCTAACTTTTTATTTGTTTTAATTTTACTTTTTTTTAAATGAAATGACTTATTCAACAAGTAGATGGTTACCTTAGTGCACTATTGGAAAACACTCATTATAGTCCAGATTATTCATGGCCAACCAATAGATGAGATTATTGTAGGAAAATCATAAAAAGATTTGATTATTGTTGGTAATTTGTCATTATTATTGAAGTCCAATTAACTTTAGGCCACTTCAGATCTACTTCTGTTCAGGTCAACTACAGTCAAGTATAACTAAGTTTTCATCAGTCATTTTAATTTAGTTTCATTTTGAATTAGATATCCGTCATATTCAGGTAATAGATATTTGATTATAGTTTTAGTGCTCATTGTTCTTCAGTTCGTGGCAATCTCGAGTACGTGTCCATGATGGGATTGATTACTTAGGTCTTAGCATACCAAAAATTAGGTGCAAGTTTGAATCAGAAATCATATGAAATCATTTTGTCCACTTTTAGGGGTTGTTTGGTATGAAACTTTTTAAGATTGGAAACGGATTCAATTATTCGTTACCGTTTGAAAGTGTTTGGTATGGTTTTTGGCTATCCATTACCATTTCCTATTGGAAATCATTACCACTCATTTGTTATCTCTCAAATACTAGTGGAAACAAATAATGTTACCTTTCTATCTTTCATTTTGAAACTCCAACCTTCAAGCTAGATTCTCTTCCTTGATATTTTCTTCTTCAAGTGCTCCTAACTAACAAAGTATATCATCTTCCTCTCCCTCTAATTTTTAATTTGTTTTGATTCTTTCTCTTACATGCAACAGGAATAAAATTATAGGTAAAGATCTAAAATTTTCAATATTATTCAATCAAATCTCACATCTTCGACTATTTCAAATTGCTTTTCAATTATGGTTAATTTTCTGGAATTAATATATAAAGAAAAGGTTGCAGTTTCATAATTTTTTTCTTTTTTCATTATATTCTATAAAGGGAGATTATATTTCAGTTGTTTGTTGGCTTGATTTCATTTGTTGTAGATGAATTTTAATAAAAATGTGCATAATTGTTTTGATGAAGTGAATTTCAAGGGTATATTTTAGGAAATTTGATGGTGGTGAGCGAGTGAAGTGGTTTGTGGGGGTGGGACTAAGGTTTTGGTGGTGGTGATGATGGTAAAGTGTGAATAGGGGTTTGTGGCTTCTATTAATTTGAACTGATTATGGAGGGATAATGCAATATTAATAGGTGTTTCCCTTTTCAATAGCATACCAAACAACAAATAACAACTATTACCATTATCCTTACCCTTCTTAAAAGGTTCCTTTCCATTCCATTTCCATTCTTAATACCAAACACCCCCTTAAAGTGTACATCATTGGCATTTAGTATTTAATTAACACTTTTAAAAGTTAGCAGGCATAACTTATCAAGTGCAAAGCATAAACATAGACCAAAAAGGTTACAAAACAAGTACTATACCAACCTTTTTAGTGCTGTGTCCTCTTTGCCTTTGTTTATTGAACTTATACCAGCTAATGATTGAGACTCAGCAATCACGATGTCATCAGCCATAGGCAACATAAAAGAAGATAGCAACGGATCAGCTGCAGCATTAGAAGATGACACTATACGGGAAGAGCCCCCCAATAAGGACTGTAAGTTCCTTTCCTGCAGTTCTTTTCTTAGGAACGTACGTGTTGAATGAGCTCCATTTTTATGAGATTTACTCTTGCTCTGCACGTTCATATAGTCAAGAAGCTCAAATGTTATATGATATCCTCGACACAAATATTTTCTACTATTTCCATTTTTTGTTAGTCTAAGTCACTATTGCTTCAAATATTAAGGTGATGTCATTTCCACGTGGGTGGGTTTTGAAGAGAGAAGATGTGAGAGTAAATATGAATGAGAATATTTAAAGGGGGAAGTGGACCAAAAAGACTAAAAATGTTACAAACATATACTTTGAAATGAGAGGGAAAAGCTCAAAAAATTTCAGCAAGAGTGTTTGGACATGTAAACATATCCTAAATTAATCATTAACTTCACATAATATCTTAAGTTTTCCGCTCATTGGGAAATTCTGTTAGGGATACTAAAGAGTAGCTATATTCTAAGTCAGTATTTGTCTCCACACAATCACATAAGAGCTTAACGATTCAAATAACCTGCATACATATGGAGCATTCCTTACCCTACCTAGCATAGATCTATGTTGGTTTGTACTTGTAATGAATTACATGATACAGTGGATAGAAAAACAAAGCACTCAATCAAACACTAAAATTAAAACTGCGTAGCAAAAAGGATATTTTAAAAAGATTCCCGTGTTGCAATGTGATATGTGCAACCATATTGACCCCTATCCTCATAGCACAAACAGGGCATACCTGAGTACAAGAAGAATCACAGTTAAGGGAAGTAAATTAAGAAGCCATGCACTGTCAACATAAACACAATTCCTCAAAGTAAAAAATCAAAAGAAAAGAAAAACTTTAATCAATGTTTTGGGTTAATTTCATTCAAGTACCTTGATGTTTATCCTCTTAATATGACATATATTAGACTTCTACTACATATATCCTATATGGGGTAAAAATCATTCCATAAGGTTTCCCGAAAAATTGACAAGCATGCCAGGTGAACTTGCGACACCCGATATATAAAGTATAATCTTTAATTTAGGACATCTAAGAATGCAGTTTAATAGTGTTTCTTGTTTAAAAGTAATAAGTCAAGTACCCTATTGACTCTGAACATAGGCCCACAATAAAAAAATGTCCTGGATAAATAACTTCAAAGAAAACAACATAATCAAAATACTCCACAGGTTCAGGTTTGAGGGTAGTGATTCCTTCCCGAGCTAAAATACAAATTGTCAATCAAAAAACTCAGGAGATCTAAGAAGGCAGTTTAGTAGTGTTTCTTGTTTAAAATTAGCAAGTCAAGCACCCTATTGACTCTGAACATAGGCTGACAATTAAAGATATCCCGGATAAATAGCTTTAAACAAAACAGCATAACCAAAATACTCAACAGGTTCAGGTTTGAGGGTAGTGAACTGGTGATGCCTTCCCGAACTAAAATACAAATTGTCATTCAAATAGACCCCATGAAATCATTGGCTAACTCCCAATACAAAGCAAGCTACGAGTACATGTTAAGTTCTAATATTTCATAGTTGTAGCCTGTATGGAAGACAAAAGAGAATGAGAAGAAAATTTCTCAATCAGCAAGCAAGTACCAAAAAGGCAACTCCTAAGACATACCAAGCACGCCATTCAAGGCCAGATTAGGATGAAAAGAGCCAAGATAATGATGAAGATCAAGTGTCTATGATTGATGAAATTTGATAAACTCAACTAAGTTAATTTAAGCTCAATTAGAAGGTCTTTTATGCCTTGTACAATTGAAAGTTCACCTCAATGACCCAAAGCCATCAAATGTGATTCTAATAATGAAGATTAGGATGAAAAGAGCCAAGATAATGATGAAGATCAAGTGTCTAGCATAGCAGCTTGTAGAAAAGACTTCTCCTATGAACTAGGGAGGGTCTTCATACAACCTTGATGAGGCTTAAAAATAGAAAAGCTAAGAACGAAAACTAGTAAAGTATCTCTCTAGTCTCTACCATGAAAAACCTATAACATCATGGTTGAATACTAAGACCATATCAAATATTCTTTATTATCTTCATGTATAGCCGTTTCATCCTCTTCAAAGTATCTCTAATAATTATCCTCATTACTCTAAATCAACTCTTAAAAACATCTTTTAACCTCGATAGATTCAAGATCCAATAGTCAAATCACTAATACAACAATCTTTCATGAAAAATCTTATTCAATGTCTTCACGTACAACAATTGCTCTCCTCTCCATAAGAATTCAAAATTTATGTCCAAGACATGGAATCCTCATGTTATGAGATATTGGATGCTAATGAGAAACTAGTTTCCCATGCTCATGAAATACTAAATGCACTTGGTCGCTTCTTTCCATTGCCAAAGCCATCATAGGTCTACAAGTTCATAACCCAATCATGTCTTCGCATTATATTTATACATAGCAGCGCTTGATGGCAATCCAATCACCCCAACTTTAAATCAGTCCAACTACAAACTTCTAACTTGCCATTGATTTAAAGATTTTATCTTTTATGTTCATAAGATTTCATCCATAAACCGAGTAGGATCAAATCTACTTCTTTAAGCTTTTTGGTTAGATTCAAAATATTGACATTCGTACGAGGTTTTAGTTGTGCAATTAAGCCACCCTAGCTATTTAGGATAAGTCATGAATTACAAGTTGTAGCTTTCTATTTTAGGAAAGTATCTTGTACTGAAAGTGGAAATAAATTGGTCCAAAGAATGAATCCCAAAATGAAGAAGAACTTCAAAAAGTGCAGAGATAACCCAAGATTATGATCCAATCCAAGATCCAACAAAGAGGAAAATACCATATAGGCGTCCAAGGCCCACATTAATGGTTTTGTCCAATAGATCTTCCAAGCCCAATCATGATAGTTTTGTCCGATAGATCTTCTAATGTTAGGATCAAGTTGTTGCTTTCGATCCCAATATGAAAGATGCTATGTTACAATTGCTCCTATATATAGGGAAGATGGAATTTCAAGAGAGTTAAATTTCATCCAAATAATCAAATGCTAGAAAAGATAGAAGTGAAGAATCTTAGTTTGAGCTGAAGTCTAATGGGAATAGGACTTTAGTCCAAAGTGTGAGGCTTTAAATTAGGATTTAGGACCAATCAAACGTTTATCCTAACTTCTAGCTTAGAAAGTTATATTTTTCTTTCATTTAGGC
Source organism: Amaranthus tricolor (assembly GCF_026212465.1). Classification (NCBI taxonomy): domain Eukaryota; kingdom Viridiplantae; phylum Streptophyta; class Magnoliopsida; order Caryophyllales; family Amaranthaceae; genus Amaranthus; species Amaranthus tricolor. The sequence continues at coordinate 9,365,953 of NC_080058.1, forward strand.
TAGACAGTTAATTAATGATTTCCTCTCCTTTTTTATTTAGACTTGTTTTTCCTATTTTCACTAAAATTTAAATCAACTTAGTCAAAAAAAAATCGATCTTGATGTACTGTAAGTAATCAGTCCTATGAAAAGGAAATCAACGGTGAATTCTTCAACAAAAACTCAAATAACTTTTAGTTTTTGTTTTGGCTCATAACTCTTTACAAGATTGATTAATTAAAGTCATTCATGATTAACAGACCTTAAGAAAAACTTATTATGTTCTTGAAAATCTTAGAAATTCAATCATGTGGGAATTATGTGTATCGAAGTTTTGGTTTGAGTTGTTGAATCTATCAATCACAAACATTTGTTTGTCATCATCATCAAACCCATTCATAAGGCATTTTCATCACCAAACAATCATCCAAAAGTCGCCACATCCAAACCAATATCACCTACATCCACCAACCATAAATTTATTTGTCAATTGTGATTCCTAACTTACTTTTCACAAACCCAAACCTCTCTCAATCATCATTAGACTCTCACGCAGATATCCATAAAGATTCAATCTTTGCATCTTATCCACATTCCAAAACCACTCCAAACCCTAATTCAATTTCATAAAAAGCTAAATCGTCAAAGATCCTACTTTTTTCATTTTCCTTCGCCAAACATCTTATATCCATCATTCTCTATCCCTTCCCTATTTTAAAACCACAAAAACTTCCATATTTACCTCAAAAACCCCAATTTCAAATCTCTATGACCTCTCATCCAAACCTAAATCCTACTCCATTTACGATTTGCCTAAAATTACATATGGATATAGTTCCCCATTAGTACATGCGATTCTGAATCAGTGCTTTCCTTTTAATCCTTGATATCCATGCAAATGAAGAAAGCCATGTGAACGCCTCTTATGGTAAACTAGGATAAATATGGGTATCTCTTTAAAATATGTGGTTATTCATATCTTGCGTCAATCATTATGATCTAATAAGACATTAAGAATGCTTACTTGATTGAGAAATGAAATGAGAGTATAGTTTTTATACTCAATGAAATATGTGCAAGAGTCATGAAAATAATGCTCCTTTTCTATGTGGCCCAATTTTAGTCATATGAGCTTAAGTTCGTCCCAATATGTATTAGAAGATGGTTTCATTAATTGTATAAATCATCCACATTCACGATAACCTTACTAATACATCCATCCAAGACGATAAGAAAGGCATCTGAAAAATAAGGGCTAGATGCCCCAACATTCAACTAAAACAAAATAATCATGGTAAAGCATGGCAAGCGAAATATTGAACGAGAAAAATTTGAGCAAATAATGCAGAGTAGATTTGGCCCATACAGAACTCGCTAATATTTTAGACCTTGAAAGAATAAAATACAGGTTCGTGCAACGATCAAAGTAGGTGTCCTCTTTACTATAGGTATAGGTCCCTCTCGTTTCCCTCCCAAGTAAATTTTAAAAGTTGCGCATAACAGTTTCTTCCAGGAGTTAATATACCCCCTCCCATCTCACTCACTCTACGTGAACAATTAACTATTTTAGCACTTTTCTCCTACTGATACGTTTTCTGGATATGTTATAACTCAAAATCCCTAACATCTACCTTCTCAATTTGCTAGAGGCAAAGAAATAACAATATGGCTTTCCTAAACCTCTCAAAAGCAGATTCCCAATTGATTTTTCATGTCGATAGAAGTAAAGGGTAGAATGTGCAAACTTTACTTCACTAGTCTTTAACAGGTCGGTTCACTTTAATATATAGAAAAATCCATCCAATAAAAGTCCTAAAATAGTCTAATTAACCAAAACAATCCAATAAGATCCATCATTGAGCATAGATTTGCAGATGACACACCCACGTGCATGCAACAATGACACTCCCCCATTAATTCCAATCACTAACAAATACTATATGTACCAAGGTAATATGTAGTGATACTCAACAAACAAAAAGCTTGAAAATTCAAACTCCTCCAAGCTCCACCTAAACCTACTCCATTCACCTCTTTATATTACTTCATAATACTGTATCTCGCGACTTCATATCTTGATCATTCCATTAAATTTATTACATCTTACTAAAATTGTTAAAGAAAGCTTGATTACACTCTTCCCAAAATCACTCTTTGCTGACATGAGTCACCTCACTCAAATGCATGTGCCAACATATCAATTGAACATCAATTTTCAAAACACCGTCTGACAACCCAAAAAACACCCAACAACATCCAAAAAGGCAAAATACTTTTTGATTTTCATTTCTACACACAATTAAGCTCGGTAAACATATAGAGCAATAACAATCAGGGAAGCAACCTAGGTCCTAGTGTATTTACCTAATTCTATCATAATTCATAGTACCATGTCCCAACTTCACTACTTGATCACTGAATAAAATTATACAGCTTGCTAATTGTTTCGAAAAGGTACACACAGTCTTTGCGAAAACCTATTTTGTGAACAAATTCATACCCCAAGAAACAACCACCACCCAATTAGGCAATCTTTTCCATTCTTAATCACCCAATTAAGCAAGGGGACTAAAACAACTATGAATTTGAAAATCTATTTTCATAAAGAACAAAGCACTAGCAATTATAAGACATTACAACAGCAGTTAAAATATTTCAAAAGACAAAATCCTCAAAAAGAAAAGAAATAAAGTAAAATAAAAATACCCCATTTCTAAGTTCATCGGGGTGTACATCATCAATGTGGCAACACAACCCAATGATGTCGCAATGGTAATTACAAAACGGGCAAGGAAACTCCTCCAGTATATCATCATCAACATCAACATCTTCAAAGGCCATAAAAACATCTGTAAAATTCCCACAAATAGTAAAATGAAACCATCTTTTGTGATTAATAGCAAAGAATGAATTAGAAAATAACCTGAACGAGTTTGAAAAGCAGATTGACAACGTTTAGACACAGAAGAAGAGGGAGTATTCCAAGAATCATCATCCATGATTGAAATCGAAAGATGAATCGGTGAAAAGAAAGGATGGAAAAGCAATCAGGGTTTGGCACGAGAAAGTTGAAGGATTGTTTATGATGGAGATTAGTAAATTGGGAGTGAGAAGCAGAGAGATGGAGTCAGAAAGTAGAGAGGAGAGAGAATTGGAAGTGGAGAAAGATGGAGGTTGAGACTTGGAAATTGGGATTTGGGAATTGGGAAATGGGAATTGGCAATGGGGACAAGGAAGATCATGAGATGAGAATTCACTAGGCTATTAGTAGTTTAGTACTACTAGCTAGTAATAACTACTTGCATCATAATGTGAAAGAATTACTTACATGATAAAATACCTACCTTGAATATAACAACACCATTTAAATCTTAAAACATCTAATTTAAGTCTTATTATACCTAATTTGAATCTTAAAACACATACTTTAGTTTTATAACAGCTACTTTGGAACTTGAAAAACCTACTTTGGATCTTATGATTCATACTTTTATTAAAACGCTTAATTTGAATCATTCCGTTAGACAACACATCATTGGAGGTTAAATTAAAGTTTGGATCTAAGAATTGAACGATGATGTCGATGATGCCAAATAAACCAAGAAGCAGCAATCCTTAAAAACAACAATTATAGATTGTGCTCCATTTCCTTTGAAGTTGTTATTGTCATTGGGTGTAGTTACCTTCATTATTACTTTGTTCTTGAGCATTTTTGTGTTGGTGTGATGATTGATTGTTCTTTGTTTTACCTCTGATGCCATTGCGGCATCTATTGTTGTTGTAGTCCCCATTTTGTTCTTTATATTTGTTTGTCTTCGTTGGACATTGATTAGTTTTGTGTCCTAGTTCACTACACTCATAAAACCTTATCTTCTCACCTTGATAGTTGAATCCTGTGTGACTCTTGTTACATGGCTTGCAGATACAGGTCTTCTTATTATTATTATCACCTTGACGAGCATGGTTGTTGTTGGAGTTATTATTGTAGATGTTCTTGTAGTTATTATTGCGATTTCTCTTGTAATTTCCCCCATTAATATAACGAGCCTTTTTATTTAGACCCTAGATTTGGTAATTTCCTCTATGGTCTTTCTTTTATTTTTGTCAAAAACTTTCTTTTCTCTTTTCAAGATTCTCTCAATGGAAACAACTTTCACATATATTTTTTAAAGAGTTTCTAAGGTACTACCACTAAGCTTCTATTAGATTTTAAAACTTAGCCTATCTTCATACTTTTGAGTCATTGTATTATCATCAAGACTATGTTAGGGTAAAACAACCATAAAATTTTTGGCTCAATTTCGATTTCACTGCACTTGTTTGTTAATACTTGTTGCAAGATTTAATTTTCTCAATTCGTAATAGTTTAGAGGAGAAAATTAGCAATGAAACAACCCTAGACTAATATTTTGCTTTATTTGGAATGCATTATTGGAGAATGAAGAAGATTAGTAATGAAACAGAGAAGAGATTTGGAGGAGAAAATGTAAAATCTTCGAATTTCCGACTCTTTAAACAAAAATAAAACGCAAAGGATGGGACTTAATCAAGGCAACAGAATTGTTACATGACAGAAAATTCAAATAATCAAGGCAACAAACCCATCAAGGAATTCACAAGTACAACCAAACAGATTAGATGACACAAGATCATAACCAACATCATAACTGTTAGTGTACATACCACCGGTGTCAATATCATTGTGTATGCTCATGAAAGAATTCGATAAAAGAACCTCTTTGCAACCCGTAAATTTTATTAGTTTCTTTAAATTTGCTATATAAAATAACATTTTGAACGACAGAGGAGTATATTGCAATTCTTGGAAGGGACTTACGCACAATGTTCTGACACAACCATCTAAACTTGACATATTTCAAAACACGGAGCAAGCAATTAGTAGTATACACAACCATGATCTCCGTACGCAAAGTAACTCCCCATCAAGATTAAAGAGTAATCCAATTGATATTGTGCATAATACTAAAACATGCCTATAGTAAAAACTGGACAAAAGCTCCAAAATCCAAAATCTCACAGGCAAGTTGCAACATTTAACTTGAAAAACAATGTCAACTTGGATTTAACAGACTGTACAAGAGGGTACAGAATTATAGATTATGAGAAGAGTTCGATTCACATCGGTTAATTTGTTCCTCTTTAGTTGCATGTAAAAATTAACCGGCCTTGCATCCGAATAAAAAAGTTCACCAAAAGCATACAAAAACTAAAACAAAAACAAATTCAGATTTTATTATATATAACATATCCTTGAACTTCAACCATTAGCTCAAATTTTTATTTGAGTTGGTTCTTAACATAGTATCGAAAGCTTGAGTTGGTTCTTAACATGTATCGAAAATCAGCATGACAAGAGCTTACGTATTCGTATATCAACCAAACCTGATTCAAAGTAGAATATTTAGCATAAGGTTTGAGGAGAGTTTATGTTGCATTCACCCTTCTAGCCAAAGGGCTCTACTGTAATGTGGGTGTTTGAGAATATATAGCATATCCTGCGACCTCATAAGCTTCAAGCTTTTGTTTGAGTTTGTTCCTCGATAGATTTGCTAGTATAAAAGAAATGCACCGGTGATAAACGCGGAGGACACGAAAGTGAGAAGCAATTGTACAAAAAAGAATTCACCAACTCTATATCCGATTCAACAATGATCAATTCTTCAAGCTAATCATTAAAGAAATGTGATTTAAATATACAACATTTTAGAGGATTAGATAAGATTATATAATGAATAACAAATCACATGATTAATATGTCAAGATAACATCTAATCATTGATCAAATTGATATGAAAACAAGTACAATCTGATATCATTAGTTAACTACTAGGAAAATCCAAAAGAGTTTCCATATCATCCTACTAAATCAAAATCAAAATCACCTAATTGAGAGTAATAAGATTCCCCAAAAAATTTTACTATTTCTACTTGTTCTTGATAGTAATACCAAGCTCACCAGCAACAATAACAGTGGTAGCCATGTCAAGGAACATACCATGCTCAACTACACCAGGAAGCCTCAAAATTGCATCACTAGCAAGATTGAGATCCCCAACATCTTTCTTAAAATACAAATCAATTATATAATTTTCATTATCAGTAACAAAGGGCTTACCATTTTCAGGGTAAGTCCTAAGTTTTGCAACACATTCAGAATCAGCAAACAAATTCTTTAATCTTTCAGCAGTGAATTTCCAACAAAAGGGAACAACTTCAACCGGCATAGCTAAACCACTTCCACCCAAATGCTTGACTAACTTTGATTCATCAACAATACAAATGAATTTCTTACAAGCACTTTCAATCATCTTTTCCCTTAATAAAGACCCACCTCTTCCTTTTACCAAATTCATGAATGGATCAACTTCATCTGCTCCATCGATTGCAAGATCCACTACTGGGTATGTATCAAGATCTGATAATGGAATCCCACATGAAACGGCTTGTTCATGGGTCATCTTTGAAGTGGGTATTCCAACAATGTTTTTGAGTTTTCCTTGACGCAACAATTCACCAATTCTTGCAACTGCATGTTTTGCAGTAGACCCAGTTCCTAAACCAATCACCATACCTGATTCAACATATTCAACCGCTTTGTAAGCTGCAATTTGCTTCAATTCGTCTTGAGATAAAACCCGAATTGAGGAAGGTGAACCCAATGAAAACCCACTTTCAATTGCCGCTTTTTCAGAGGATATGAAATGGGTGCAAGGAATAGCCATTTTTAACAAATAAAAAAAGAATAAATTAGTTATCACAATTGAATTTAATACCAACAAAAATAAATGGGATACCAAATTAGATTTTGATTAAAGAGAGAAACCCAGAAAAAGATAAATTTTTGAGAGGTACCCAGAAAAAAATAGAGGGAAAAGTGAGATGGGCAGGAAAGATAAGGGGTTAGTTTGGGAATTTATAGAGGAAAAGGATGATAAGAATGGTTTTGAGTGGTGGACGGGAGAGGGAGAAGAAAAGGGGAAACTTGGGATAAATTAGGGTTTTTATGCCGAACCAATACAAGTCTAAAGTAGACAAATTGACCGAATCCGGATGGAGTATGAAGGATGCCATGAGTAATGCTTTAAATAGAGGCCAATGTTTGTGGTGGAGGCCTGGAGCATGAGGAATTATTATTTGTTTGTGTGTTGGAAAAGTAAAGGCGTGTTGATGCGACGGCCATGTATAGGATTGGATTATGGATGGATGGTCTCTCATTTCCCAAGATCTTCCTTTTCATATTGGGAACATTTCTTTAATTTGTGTCGAATATTGTGCCCTAGCATAGTATACTTCCTCAATTTCAAAATACTTACAATATTTGATTTTTTTACGTAATTTAATATATGTATAGGATGAGATGCGTTTTATTAGGCCGGTCTAATTGAATATTTTGTTTTACCAATTTCACAAATTAAAAAGTTGATTTCAAGAGTTAAAATACCGATTTAAAAACTTAAAATACCAATTTAAAATACCAATTTCAAGGATTTGAAATTGACATTTTAAATCAAGGAATTTGACGGTTTTAAGACTTTGAGTGTCAATTTCAATACTTAAAAAACCAAATTTAAGATTTAAAAGACTAATTGCAGGACATTAAATTGTCATTTTAACTTTAAAATATGATGACTCAATCAATAAAGTTGATATTATAAAATTTTAAATTAACAAAGTCTTAAAATAGTATTTTTAAGTCTTGAAGTAGTCCTTTAGAGTCTTAAAATTAGTATGTCAGAATATTTTAAAAATACTATTAAGCCCGGGCGAATTGCAAGGTTAAGGTCATCTCACAGGAGACTAATTGTTTTTGTAATGTCTATTTTACCTCTATTTTATCCTTCTTTTTGCCTCATAAACTTATAAGTACCATTATTTACTCCTTCCTTATTTTATTAATTTTTCCTTCCCAACTAAAACTAATAACTCCCTTCATATTAAATTTTCTTTTCGAAGTGATTTTTTTATTTCTTCAACAACTTTATAATTGATTTTCATCCTCCCCATTTATTGCGTTAGAGATGCCTTCAATTCTCATCTTCTAAGTGTATGCTCTTTTCTTATCCCCATGTAATATGCACCGTGTATTTTGTTGTTGTTTTAATCTAGGCGTTAGATTTACCAAACCCTAAAATCCTCCCCTCTATAATCATCTCCCTCACTCACATTTCTGATATCCTTCTTCATTGTTCTATGCCCCATTGTAGATATTTTTAACTCTACAATCGCACTTCCTTTGTTCTTTTTTCTTGCAACACAAAGGATTCGTCTTGATCTATCTTGTTCTATACCCTTGGTTTTGTTCGATTGCTAGCTCTTCCATTTGGGTTTTGATATATTTTGTTCATCTGCTGTGTTTATTTGTTTTATGCTCCTTATTTTGATCTATTTTCTTCATTTGCTTTGTTCATTTGTTATATGCCCCTGGTTTTGATCTGGATCTTGATCAAATACAAAAATGTATATGCGTTGGTTTATTTTGTTGTTGGTTTCGGTGGTTTTGATCTATTTTCTTCATCATGTGGGATTTGATCTATTTTCTTCATCATGTGCGTTTTGATCTATTTTCTTTATAATGTGGGTTTTGATCTATTTTATTCATCATCTGGGTTTTAATTTATTTTCTTCATCATCTGCTTTTGATCAAATTCTAGTATGTTAAAATCATTTTTCTCATATTCATATATGTATCATCTGGGTTTTGTTCTGATTCTAGTATGTCAAATTTAATTCTTTTTTATAAATATTGGTATGTATCATTGTAGATCACTGGGTTTTTTGTTGTGTATATGCGTTGATTTCATTGTATATTACTGGGTTCTTTGTTGTGTGATTATATTACTGGGTTTTTTTTTTCATATTCTAGTATGTTTATCATCCGATTTAATCTTAAGGTTTGAAATTAGAAAAAAAAAAAGAAAATTACTTAATAAGTTTTCCTAAGCTGGCAAATTACTTCATAAGTTCTCCAAAAATCAACTTACATAACCAAGTACAATTACATTATAAGTCGTGGACAATGTTACTATAAGCTTTCAAAAGTTACACCATCCTCATCATTCTCAGCTTTGTTTGTCTTATCAAAAGAGTAATCAATTCTGACGTCCAAATGAAACTCATCCTCCTGACGACGCCAATTTTGCACACATACTAAGGCTTGAATAGATCGAAAATAATAGTAACAATAATAATAATAATAATAATAATAATAATAATAAGACATTTCAAGTTTAAATAACAGTGATGAATAGATCGAAAATCGATATTAATCCAAACCAATTTCTACTAAGATTTCAAGACTTTGAGACATGTAAGCAGCATTAGAAACAAAGCATGCGAGTAGAACGAAAATCAATATTAATCCAAACCAATTTCTACCAAGATTTCAAGACTTTGAGACATGTAAGCAGCATTAGAAACAAAGTATGCGAGTAGATCGAAGAAGTATGCGAGTAGTATTGAATTTGGTAAACATTGTTTTATTAATTAAATTTTCGATCAAATTTGATGGATCCAAAAAGTATGCGAGTAGTTCGTGGAAGGTTAGGATTCTTGATAGATCAAAGTCTAAATAGCAGAAAAATAATTTGGTAAACATTGAAAATCATACCTTCAGCGAGATTAATCGATTGAAATTTGCAAAACTAGGGTTCTTGATTGATTAATTTGTGGGAAAAATCAGAAACACATTTTGGTAGAGTAGAAAAATAGTTAAGAGGAAAAGTAAGAGTAGTGAGTAGTATGTGGAAGGCTAAATAACAGTGTATATAATTAAATTTTTGTATCATTGTTATATCTTTTTTCAATGATCTAACCCTATTATGACTCTTTGATGACCCTTTAGTGATCCATTATAGTAAAGCCCATTAATGACCCGCACCCATTAATGACCCGCCCTGTTAATGATCCGTTAAAATTGACCTGATTCTTGACCCATTGGGTCGAGCCGTCTCGTTGAACAGCTCTAATTTTGATCTATTAACTTCATCATCTATTGGTTCCATTGGTTCCGTTCTGATCTATGGTCTTGATCAATTTTATGATCTCGATCACTATTCCGTTCAATTTTCTTCGTCAATTGTGTTTTGATCTATGTTCTTCATCTGTATGTTGTTTTTAATTTTCATTTTTGTTATGTAAGTTTATAGATTCTGATTTGTATCATCTGAATTCTGATACGAAGTGATATACAACTTCATCTATTTTGTTTTTCTTGCTACTAAAGAAAAATTTCTTGGTCCATCACCTTTGGAGATGAACTCAAAGAAAAATTTGTTTGGCTCATTACGTAATATTGATTACATACTTCTTCTCATTCATTTCTTAATCTGGTTTTTCACATCAATCATGGCTTTCTGACCCCTTAACCATGACATCTTTACCATTTAAATCTTTGTCATCTCTTTTGCACCAACAAGGAGAAGAAGGTTACCATCCAAGAAGAATAAACAAAGTCAATGTCATTTAAAGCAATCCTAACATTAAGGTCCTTAAAGTGCCTTTTGTGAGGAGGGGAAGACGATTTCATGGCATCTAACCATTCATGGGAAAGAACATCTTCAAGCAAGTCGTTTTTTCTTTCCCCAATGAGAACGATGCTCCTGTCTGAGAGTAGGGCATCAAGTTTTGATGAATGCAAACTCTCTCATTCATGGAAGCGGGATCAGTTGGCCAAGGAATCTACAATTTTTTGATCATATAACAAGAAATTTATTGCCATACACTGGATAATACAAATTTGTATTATATTTCTAATAATCTCTTATGATATCTTTTCTAACCATGGAAAGTGTTAAGAATCTCACTTTAAATTTTATCAAGTTGGACAAAATCTTGAATGTGGAATTTCATAGATGGCAAAAGAAGATGATCATCCTATTGACTTCCTTTGATGTGGTTTATATGAACAGTATACCGTGATCGGATGAAAAGAAAATGAAACTTTGGAGGAAACGAGGAAAAGGAACAAATGGAAAAACGATAACTCCATTGGAAACATATTTTGAACGGAGAGCTAAAAATACAAATTTCACCCAAACCTTAATATGTAAACCGCAATTTGACAAATCAATTTACTTTAAAATGAATCGCTACCTAAAATAACAACTCATTTTAAAGTAATCATTATGCGACATATTGATTTACATACTAATTAAAAAAAATATTTCGAGCGTTACAAATCCTAAAAAGGAAATTATACATATCTTTTCTCTGTTTTTGAAATGAAAGTTTTTAGGGATGTTTGATGAAGAACAAGGTGCATAAATAAATGAAAAAATATCAACAATGAAAGGAAGCAATACACAACAAATTTTGTGGTATCTTAGATACCTTCCCCTCAAAAGGTGTTTACATTCATTAATAATTCACAAATAAATCAATGAATAAATCTCACACACTTTAGAATAAAACTCTAAAGATAATGATCCCACCTTTAATGGAGATCACCCTCAAATACAATAATATAATTTAAAAGAAACTCTCTTAGTGTAAATCTCAGTTGTCTCTATGTATTAGCCTCCTTCTTTTTCGTCTCTAATCTAATTTAAACATTTATATAACCTACAATATGTTAGAAAAACTCTACGACAAGTTATACTTATTTTCCAAGCAAAGCCCACAAAACTGAAAAATGAAACTTTGGGTATGTACAAACACTCTCGAATGAGCCATATGGCTGCTCAAACGAGCCATGTAGTTGCTCGAACGAGCAGCTTCCTTAGTGCATTCACTGCTTGCTGCGTGCATTTGTGCCTCATTCAAGACACCCTCTGTAACACCTCCATATTAGGTTTAATTCAAAAACACATTTTAAAGGAAAAAATGAATCAAAACTACTCTTGAAGCGTACCACCACATCTATTTCTAAGAAATAATGTAAGGCTAAATAACTATAAAATTACTTAATCAAATCTAACAACTAAAAAATTCTTGCAACAAAAAGTGAAATTTTAACTAGACATGACTATTAATAACTAAACTAATTTTCTATGTGAATTTCACTACACGATTCCCAAGCAATTAATAACCTGCATATACAATAGTGATACTTATCTCATCAGTCCAAGCATCTAATTCATTTATTACCGCTTTAAATTATCTATCTGTAATAAATCTCGAAGCATAATCTACTTCATCAACACCATATTCCTACAAGATATCCTGCATTAATTAAAAAATTAACTTTTCAAAATAAAAAAAAAACATTTTTTTAAAATAAAGAAAAAACATTTATGCGGCACATTTGTGCGACGTGCAATTTATTTAGAATTACAAAATTGAATGATACTCTTGAATATGCTTACTTATAAAATAAGATTATGTCTCTTATTTATTAATTTTTAACTTGAAAGTATATTATTTTATCATGTAGATATCGAATTCATAGACAAAGATTAATAGGAGGGTACATTATTACGGGATGTAATTTTAATGTCCATTTAATTAATTAGGGTCATCCCATCAATATTATGTGCTAAGTGATAATGTGTATAAATGAGATACATGATTTTGTTTCTTTATTAATCTTTATATATTTATCATTTAAATTATGTTGCATCGGTACTATTTTACGCAAGAAAGACAAGGGAGAAACTACCAAAATCAAAAAATTGATTAAGTTCAACTACATCCCGTAAAATACTTAAGTTTGAAAATAATTTAAGAAAATAATATATATTTGAAATGAAAAAAATCAAAGTTTTTATAATATAACATCACATAAATCAATTAATTAATTTAATGTTGAATAATGACAAACACATATCTAATTTATTTTTTTTTTAATATGGAAGGGAATGAGAATGCCAGTAGGCCGAGGCTTTACCCTCATACCTACTTCATCAAGAGATCGTCATCTCAAATAATTCAAGACCAACAGAGTAGTCTCATGTAACCCTAGTATGCACACCCCTCCTACTTGGATCACAATATATAGAATGAAAATCAGACATCGTATCAAGTATCAAAAAAAAAACTTGTCAACAACTATACTAATCAAACATGGCAACCTATTCAACACCCTTATACTTGGATCACAACAAATATAAGTGCTTTATTTCCATCATGTATTCACTTTAAGTGATTTAGTATATTTTAGTAATAAGCCATGAGCACACAATCATGTAACCAAACATATATAAATATATATATATATATATATATATATATATATATATATATATATATATATATATATATATATATATATATATATATATATATATATATATATATATATATATATATATGAGAGGGATCCAATGAGAAGGGTGTTGAAAATGAGGACGGTAAGGACTCTACACCCTTGATTTCGCTAAAATAAAAAAACCTATGGTCACGATTGGACCAAAAACACATAATTGTAAAAGTAACTATGAAATAAATTGTTAGAATGTTGTTACATTATAAAAAAATATAGTAACAAAATAAAAACAAACAAAAATTCTTCTCATTCTTCTTATTGTAAAATTCTTCTTATTGTAAAATCCTTCTTATTTCATCCTATATTTATACATATATATATATATATATATATATATATATATATATATATATATATATATATATATATATATATATATTTATATATGTTCCAGTGCGAACTGTGCTTAAGTGTGAATGGTGCGAACCTTGTTATTTTTTAGCAAAAACGTGTTATCATTTTGTGTGAAATTTTTATGGTTACTTTTCAACCATAAAAATTAAGGAAAAAAATAGTAACAAAATTTTGCCAAATAATAACAAGGTTCGCACGGTTTACACTTAAGCACAGTACGCACTAGAACTCGACCATATATATATATATATATATATATATATATATATATATATATATATATATATATATATATATATATATATATATACATATATATATATATATATACATATATATATATATATATACATATATATATATATATATACATATATATATATATATATATATATATATATATATACATATATATATATATATACATATATATATATATATATACATATATATATATATATATACATATATATATATATATATATACATATATATATATATATATATATACATATATATATATATATATACATATATATACATATATATATATATATATATACATATATATATATATATACATATATATATATATATATATACATATATATATATATACATATATATATGTATATATATACATACATATATATATATACATACATATATATATATACATATATATATATATATATATATATATACATATATATATATATATACATACATATATATATACATATATACATATATATATATATATACATACATATATATATACATATATATATATATATATATATATATATATATATATATATATATATATATATATATATATATATATATATATATACATATATATATATATACATATATATATATATATATATATATATATATATATATATATATATATGATCATAAATATTTTCAACAAATATATATCTCAAGAATATCCAATTTTATTTGCCAAATTAACATTTTAACATCAATTGGTGGCTACAGGATTTAATTATAGATTACAATAACCCAAAATCCTTGATACGACTATCTAATCATACCTCAAAATAAAAACTAACTCACCTTACAAGGAAACTCAACATCATTAGGATCTCAAGAAATTTTTCTATAACTAAATTAATAAAATTAAAAGAGATATTTTATAATATCCGCTATATACTTAGACCCAATCTATTTCCTCGTTATCTTAGCCCAAAATAAATTATCCGACTCAATCCAAAATAATTCCCATTCTAATATTAATTTTAAATTCTCTAATTCTAAAAATATTAATTTCTCAAATGTTACAGTAAATATTTCGTTTTAAATTCAACCGCATTTTAAATTCGTCATTAAAATAATAATTTTTAGTAACAATTATTTTTCTGCGTTCAATTCATCACTTATATTGCTTCAATGTTAAATTAAGTTGAAAACATTTACTGTAGAGAAAAAAAAACATAATAAATAATAAATTTACCATCAATTATAAGTTTTTAGCTTCTCACTTCTTCTTTCCCGTCAAAACTTAGAAGATGTTGAGAATAATGTGACTTGAGTGCACAATTAATGTATGTATTCGTATGTGACTTATGGGATGGAATCCTATGGACTAACTTAATGGGTGAATTAAGTTAGTAACTTAGTGTTTGTGATTAATGATGATGTTTAAATTGTGGATTAATTCTTAAAGTAATAGAGGTATTTTAGTATGAGTTAATCACAGATGTTATGGGACTTAATGAAAAAGTGCAAAAGTTTAATTGAAGATACTTTACTATGCTCAGTCGAGCAAAATTGTCAGAAAGCCCACTGGAGGACGCTCGACCAAACCACTCGATCGAGCGAGCTCCTGAGTGGGTCGAGCGAACAAACAAAATACTTCCAGTAGCTTCTTGTAGCCCGGTCGACCAGGTCGCTCGACCGAGTAAGCCTCTTTTTTGGTCAAGCAGACCTTCTAACGGTTCCTTGGATGCTGTTTTTACTCTTCAAGTCTTCGGAGTTGTTTCAATGTTATTAATTCATAACTTTAATGGATTGAATGTTGGTGAAAACGACGATGTATTAGAGTTCGAACAATGTGTTTCAGACTCTAATATTGCCAGGATTGAGTGTATGAGGTTTTGTGACAAACAAATTACGCTATCAACGATATCAATGTTTGTAGGAGAAAATAATGCAATAAAATGACACAAAGATTTAACGAGGTTCACCCATCTAAGGCTACATCCTCCGGTGTGTAGTATCTCTTATATTATCAAAAGGAGTTCAAAGAACTCTCAAATATGGAGAATTACAATAGAGAAGAGATATAGACTAGTGTATGGCTTGGGGTGTATTTTGTGGATGATATTGATGTGTGAATATGAGAGCTCTATATATAGTACTAGGTACATGAATGTCAATAGCTCACTTGAATACATAGTTAATATAGAGTAATGAATAATATGAAATAACTCCAAGGACTTGAAAGGTCGAAAAACAGCATCCCATGCACATCAGAGGATCCGCTCGACCGGAACAGGGAGCTCGCTTGGTCGAGCTGCTCGGTCGAGCGAGTATCAGCTACATTTTGGAGCATTCTGTCTGACCGCTCGACCTACCAATATGGCTTGCTCGGTCGAGGGGTAGGTCGAGCGACCTCTCTGCTTCCTTTGTCAGAATTCTGATCGAGCTACCATAAAACAAATCCTTTCTACTTCTTCATTAATCTTCATTAACACCAATAATTCTCATGAATACTCTTCACATAATTACACTCTTTTGGATTCCACAAACCAAGAGTCACACACATGAATACACATTTTAATTGTGCACTTAAGTCACACTAATCATAACAGTTGGTTAGTGCAATCTCTTCTATAAATAGAAAGCTCATTTGTTCATCCAAACACATCAAACACAAATGCCTAAACACATAGCTTTTATTATCCTCTTACTCAATTGTAATACTTTATTTGTAAGAGCAGTTTTACTCCATTGAACAACTTTTTGACCAACTACTCCAAAATAACTTTCCTACAGTACGAGGGTGAGGCCAAGGACATGTTAAAACTGAATGTCAAGGAAAGTTTAGTTCTTAAGATTCATGTCTAAGGCTTGGCTTCCAGTCTGGGTTTTGCTAAAACTCTGTAATGCCCCAATCAAGCACGAAGATGGATTGGAGAATCATAATAGGAAGCTTGGGAATTAAAGATACAAGGGGCTACGAAGAAACTGTAAGTTCCAAGTATCACTCTTTTCTCTGGTTGATTATTTTAAATTATATAATTTACGAATTACAACTTTAGAATTTAGTACTTTTAATTTTAATATTTATTATTTTAAATTAGAGTCATTAAAGTATTTAAATTTATAGATTCAGGTCAAAACACAAAGTTTCTATTTTAGAAAACGAAATTTTAGATTGTAAAGCTTTTAAAATTTTTATTTATCTTTTTTTATTTTATTTACTTTATTAATATTTTTTTTTCGGATAATTTATATGATTAGAAATTTTTAACATAAAAAATATCTTATTTATTGGGGATAATGTAATAATAATTTGAACAATTAAGCACCTTTAAACCCAAATGCAGATTGCAGACTAATAGACTATGAGGTGAGTGGCAACCCACATAAGTAATTCACAATCCAAGAAAATCAGAGTCTTCAAACATTGCCACGTATTCTCCCGCCTTCCTTCTCCCTCCACCCTTATTTTGGCGGGTGTCAAAATTACTGCCTTTTCTGTTTTTATAGTTCTGCATCTGCTCTTTTCAAAACTAGCTGCATACAAAAATAAACTTAAATATTTCTCCCTTCAATCTTTTTGATCTTCCACGTTATAATGGGTAGTTTTAAAAGTTCTTTCACTTTAGAATACTTTCTATTTTTAGAAAATTATTATCCCACTTTACCCCTTAAAACCCCATTTCCTTTTAATGTACCTCTTTTCTTTTATTTATAATTATTTTCTCTCTCATACTTTCAATACAATCATTACTTCACATTACTATTTAATTAAAATAATACACACTACAACCTTATACTTCCAATATAATCATTACTTCATACTACTATTTAATTAAAATAATACTCACTGCAACACAAAGTAGCTATCTTTCTTAATATGTGTGAAAAACCCAAAGTAGAAGTGGAAGATAAAAAAAACGGAGGGAATAATAATTTTATTTATTTTTAACCTTTAAAATCTTAAATGATAGATAATTAGAAATTATGAAAAATTTATATTAATAAATAATAATTTTTATTTTAAATGATAACTCAAAAAAAAATAGAATTACTACTATGAACAGAAGAGAGTAGTTATACTCATCTGTCCATTCACTCGTAGTATTATTTTGAAAATTTGAAAAAGTTGAGCGAAAAAATAAAAAAAATTAATCAAATAAGCGATAAATTAAACTTTTCCCAAAAGTAAGCGTCCAAACCCCAAAGCTGTGCTTTGGAGCTGTTCGCAGTTAGTAACTGCGAACAGGTCAAAAAAGACAAAATAGCTGTTCGCAGTTAGTAACTGCAAACAGCTATTTTGTCTTTTTGCTGTTCGCAGTCTAACTGCGAACAGTTATTTTGTGTTTTTTGAACTTTTCGCAGTTACCAACTGCGAACAGCTAGTTTGTCTTATATGCTGTTCGCAGTTACTAACTGCGAACAGCTCCAAAGCACAGCTTTGGAGTTTGGACGCTTACTTTTGGAATTTGTTTAAGATTTCGCTTATTTAATTACTTTTTTTTATTTTTTCGCTCAACAATTTCAAAAATTCTATTATTTTCTCTATCCATTCTATATTAACCCACATTAACTATGTTAATGCAAGTTATGTTAGTATGTATCAGAGCTTTTCATTTATTTTTTTCTAATTTATTATACTTGTCATAACTTTTTTCATTTGTTTTAAATTATTTATTGTATTAGAGTACTATATTTGACAATTAAAAAAAAAAAAAAAACTATGTGTGCACCTATTTATCTCTATTTTTTGTAATTTTATATCTTACTAAATTTTAAAATTATCTTAATAATTAAAATGATTTTTTAACGTAAAATATAAATGATACAAACTTTCACCGACCCTCCTACAATATACCAAGTTTTAATCAACAATCAATGATACCGACTTATACCTAACTTTTGTTTTTATAGTTTATTCGACAAAAAAAATAATTAAACAAAAGTTAGTAAAGAATTATATTATGAAAAAGCTTAATTTGGTATCATTCACAATTAATAAAAATTATATTATTACTAAAAAATCAACAAAAATTAATATTATCTAAAAATAATTTTTTCTATATAAAATTGTTTTATAACAAGAAAATCAGAACAGCAGAAGTATAAGTGGGGTTCACCGTTCACCACCTTAGTGTTCTGATTTTCTCTAGAACTTTGCGCCTTCACCGAGCTCCAATATATGTCGGTTTTTCTCCTCTCTCATTTTCCTTATTTTACTCCTCTAATCAAACCCAGATAACATTTTATTTCCTCTGTTTATATCTAGATTTCCCACAAAGGGTATGTAGTTTATAATCCTTTGTTCCTAAACCTTGCTATATCTAATGAACTGAATTTACTCAATTATTTGATCAAATACCCATCTCTTTTTTTCTTTTTCTTTTCTAAAATTCTTTATAAATCAGAATCAAAGTTGGGGAAATGAATGAGGGGAAGAAGTATTGCGCTGATTGCAAGACCACAAAAACTCCTTTATGGAGGAGTGGTCCTTATGGTCCCAGGGTATAACATAATACCTAACCCAAATTCATTCCATCTTTCTTTTTTTTTTTTTTGTTGATTATTCTGTTTTCTTTTTTTGATACTCTGTTTTTTGGGTGGCAGTCACTGTGTAATGCTTGTGGAATCAGATACAGAAAAAGAAAGATGGCAGAAGACAAGGAACCCAGTTCAGGAATCAGGAGGAGAGATGATTATAATGATGATAATCAAATGAATGAATCAATGAAGATAAGATGTAGTAGTTACACTGATTATTCATCTTCTTCTTCGTCTTGTTCACCATTGAAGAAACAGAGGAGTAATAATGGAAATATTATTAGTAGAAATTTGGGGGAGGTGGAGCAAGCTGCTGTGTTGCTTATGTCTATGGCTTGTGATTCTATTTTTGCTTAATTTGAATGAATTGTTTTAGGGGATTAGGGTTTGACCACATTAATTAATTGTGTTTTTAGATTAGTGATGATGAGTATGTACGAGATGAAATGGCTAGGGTTTTTTGATTTGGTGGGTGTTTTTTTGGGATGTTTTTATTGGAGTAAAGGGTTTATAAGAATATTGGAGAGAAGGAAAATCATATTTTGTTTCACTATTATCGATTTTCATATCATTTTTTTCTTCTCTAATAATAATAATAATAATAATAATAATAATAATAATAAATATTGTTGAAATGTGTAGAATAGTTTGAAAGAAAAAAATGGAAGTGATAGGAGAATTGAAAGTTTTAGGCCTTTTGCAATGTTTGGAGTTGTAATTATTTGGGTCGTTTATTGTAAATTTTGTAATTATTAAGTTTGTTAACAATTTGGTTACACTTCATTTGCTGTATTCGTTTTAGTCATCTTACTACATTAAATTTGATGTTTCTCATTTTCTAACCTTAGATTGAAACACCAAATCAGAGTTTATCACCGTTAAACACACTAAAATTCAAACACTAACTGTCTATTTAGTTACTGGTATTAAATGGTAGTAATTAGAATGACTTATAGTGTAAAATTTCATCCAAAGTTTCATATTATTCTACGATAATAAACTTTGCACTGGAATGAATTTGATCAAGAAAATATGAGATAATTGTAGTTGGACAAATATGACCATTAAGGCAATAAAGTGATTTTTCAACAAAATTTCCATTGCCCCTATTTATTACTATGTACTAAATGGGCCGTGAGTGCTAAATGTTTTTGAATGTTCGAATAAAAACTGCTGGGGGAAGTGGAAGTTTCAATTCTTGTAATATTGGAGATGACTAGACTGGGTCGGGTATGAGTTGGGCTGGGCTCAACTATAAACAGGTTGGGCCGGGTCGGATCCTACAAAATAAGAAACAGACTTTATGGCCCAGTCCGATCCGACCCAACCCATTTATATTAATTCTTCAGATTAGTAAGAAATTGGATGATACTTATTGTAATCATAAAATAATTATAGCTAGTTTATAATAAACTGACAAAAATAATCCAATGCATCTAGCAATAAATGAAGCAGTTAAATTATAAGAAACTTACACAAGTGTATTATAATTAATACATTCTGTATTACTACTCTCAAATTATTTACTTAACTAAAATTAATCAAACACCATAAACAAGACAAAACAAAACTTGAGGGCCATTCATAAACAAAGAAACTTTATGAAAAGAACCTCAAACTTTATGTAATATTGTACTAATGTCGTTGTGCCCTTCTCTCTTGATGACCGCCTTCAATGGTGGGTTCATCTGTAGCCAATGATTTCTCTTAAGTCTTGCCAACATTAATATGGTCTTCTTTTTCTTATTTTCCTTCCTTTTTTATTATTTGGGCGTTAAGTCTATAATTATTTTTCCTCCTTTTTGATAAATATTTCCGTTCAGTTAATTTGACGCGAGAGAAGATGAGATTGAGATTCGTGAAAGATTAATTGAAGGTTTACTAATGTGAAATTATATAAATTAAATTCTAGGGTTTATAGTTTGGGGGAGTTGTTAAGATTTATGATTTAGGGAAATTTTTAGGGGAGAAAGATGAGAGAGGTTGAGGGGAAATGATAAGAGAGTTAAAGAAAAGTTGCTGAAGATAAACATTTAGCAGCCCATTTTATGTTACTTGGTATAGCCCGTTTAGAACCCTTATTTAAAACCATTTAACCCTCTCATTTTCAAGTTCTATAATGTCTGGAAATCATAATTTTATTTGAAAATTTAAAATTGATAAATTTATTGTTTGGTAAATAAAAAAAATTTTAAATTTGAATTTGGATCAAATCCTTACCATTGTTTTTAAAAGTAGTTAAAGTTGAAAATTTGAAAATAACTATTCAAACCTCAACATTCTTAAAAATTTCATAATTGAAATCCATAATTTAAAATAAAATACTTGTTCCCAAAATAAGGTTAATTTTCAGCCCAACCCATTTTGAGCTCGCCTCATTTAAAACCCTTATTTTGAAGGGTTGGATCAAGGGCCCCAATAAATATCCAACCCAATGCACAGCTCTAGAGATGACTTTGATCATCTAATATATTTTATGCTTTGTCTTGCACTTAGGAGGATGATGTGTGTGCAAAAAAGTAAAAAGGCTTGAGGTTCAGATCACTCTATGAAGATCAAAGGGAATGTTTTGAAATGCCTTGGTAAGGCAAGAGATGTCTGGAACAACTCAATAGAGTGCTCATGAAGGCTTATGTTCATGCCTTGAGTGAGGAAGGGTGAAGTTAGGAATTTAAGTTAGGGGGTCGAATATCGATTAGCAAAAAAAATTTAGCGGAATGATCGATATAGTATCAATGTAATTAGTTCATGATTGTGTTCAAGAGCATAAGAACTAATACCATATTATCCAAGTCATTTCTTGCAAAATTAAGTAATAAAAAATTTTCATTACAATTAAATAAGATTTGTTAGCAAAAATTAATCTCTATTATACAAAAATATACTTTTTAGAGTAAAAAACAACATGACAACCAAAAATATAAATTTTAAATTATATATTTTTTTGATAAACTTTAACTGAAAGTAAAGGGTTGTACAAGATTTTTTCCATAACATTGCAGTTCTGCAAGTAATTGTGAATTATAAGTTTTTGTTACTTTATTAATCAGTATTAAATATTATGCACTTATTATTGAATGTAACATCCTATTAGACTTGAAGAGAAAAAATAATTACTCAATTTATAAAAAACAATAGATGACATTACAGTAAGCAATTTGATCAATTATTAATTTCTCTATCATAAAATACAAGCAATATTTGGTATTATGGTAAAAATATATAATTATTTAAAAATATCTTTGACCATTTCACATAAATATATGCAATCTTGCAACGGTCAAAATCTAATTATTTAACAATAAAAGCCAAAGTATTAAATACAAGGATAAAAAAGAGTATTAGTTTTTAAACAAAATTCATATTTACATAAAATTATGTTGGAAAATTATTGGTACCCCTCAGTTTTGGCTTTTTATCAATGGTACCCCTAAGTTTTTTTTATTATCAATGGTATCCTTGTTTATTGAGCGTCTTACAACCGTAATCTTTTTTAAGCCTATTAATATCTATACCATTTATTCATTTAAGCATACTAAAAACCACTTCATCTAATTAAAACAACAACTTCAGCATACTAAAACACCAACATCATCAAACTAGAACATCAACTTCAGGCTTCAGCATACTAAATTACCAACTTTAGCAAATTAAAACACCAACTTGAGCATAATAAAACACCAATTTCAGCATATAAAAACATCAACTTTAAAATACAAACTTCAATATACTAAACACCAACTTCAGCTTACTAGAACACCAACTTTTGCATATTAAAATATTTTTATTATAAGTATTATTTACAACATAACAACTTATTATGCTGAAATAACAAGAGATTACACTAACCCGCAACTTCTTTAAAGAAATGAAATTCGACTGATGATTTGAAGAAAAATCGACAAAAAACTTATCTTAATGATTTCATGAAAATGACGGAATTGTGTTAAAATAAGAAAATGACAGAGAATTTTACAATGATTTGAAGGAAATAGAGAAGTTAAGAAATATAGACAGTTACTATATTATTTGAAGACAACGCGTATTCTAAAAAATGAATCTTTATTTTCTTATTTTTTAAAATTAAACCAATTATCACAAAATTTTAAATTTCCTTTAAAAGTGCAAATTATCACAAAACGTAGAAATGTAATTATTTTTCTCTATATTTCAACTAAAAAATATTGTAGAACTTGAAAAATGAAATACATGTAGAAATTCCTATCAAACTAACTCTTAACGGTGGGGCTAATCCGGCAATCCAATCGCTGAGGAATTCTTTGCTTGTTTCTAAGTCCTGGTTTCTGAAAACATTTGCTTACCCCGCATAGCTTCTCTTCTTGCTCTTCTTGCTCTTCTTGCTATATAATCATTGTTAATTCCTTTAATGATTCAACAAATGCAGATTCTCATTTCAGTTAATTTCAAGGCACGTTTTCTCTCTCTCTCTCTCTCTCTTTCTCTCTTTCCGTTTCATTTCTCTATTGATTAGTGTGTTTTAAAATGATGCTTAGATTTGAGTGCTCAATACTCATGCCTAAGTTGTTCTTTTGATTCGTGTTTTTAATCCCATATCATTAATATATACTGGGTGTTTGAATTTTGCTTGATTGGTATCATATTTGTCATTTTGGGTTTGTCTCAGGTCAAAATAAATTGCCTTTTCTTTTTCTATTAGTTTCAGCGGATCAGCTTGTTAAATGGAGAACATTTTGTTGATTTTTCTATTTATTTGATGCGAAAGTGGTTAGCATTTTTGTATAATGGCTTGACTTTTGGCAAAAGTTTGTTTAAATCATATCTACCTATATTTGTTGATGTATTTTCTTTTGAATATTGATCTATTTTTTCAAGAATGAGACCGTCAGTTTTGTTACCAAATCATCTATTGATGATGATGGATTTGGGTACTTAGGAGTTAGGCATGGTCTAGTTTGCATTGAAGAGGGCAATGTTGAGGAAGCAAAAAGACTCACATGTAGAAGGTCTTCTACTGTATTATGGATTGTTGAATTCTTAGAGATAATGTAGGAGTGTTTGTATGAGTGAAAAATCTTTTTTTGGTGAATCTAGCTCTAGAGTGTGAGAGGCTTATGCAATGTTTGAATAGCAAATTAGGAGAGAAAAGGAAGGAAAGGAAGGAGAAGGGAAGGAAGGGGAGTGTTCATGCTTTATGTGTTGTGTGTAGCGCTTTGTTTCTTCTTCTTCATCCGATCTCCTGTCTCTAATTGTGTGCCATATTCACAACAAATGGACCGTATTTTTGTTTCATGTCCACAAAGGTTATACACTTGTGTTTGTTGTTTTCCATCATGAAGAATGTTGTGTTTTTGTGATCTGACTCTGAAAATGCATTCAACTTCAATGCTCAATTTTGTTACAAATTATCTGTTGATTAGCTTAACCAGGTGTTGACTTACTATATAATTGCTTAAAAAAGTATGTGTTTTTCATGTAGTATCATTTAATGCTTTGTGATGTGTTTTTTTTTTATCTTTATGTAATGAGGTGCACTATAATCCCTATTTCCTAGGAAACCCGGTAAGAATAATTGGCTTAAAGATATTTGGAAAAGGAATACTCAACTTCTATATTGGGAGTTCGAAAATGTGCGTATGAGCAAATATTTGAATGATGTAGATGTTTTGTTGTGTCATGGACTCTCTCTCAACTCACAACCTCTACAGTACACCCTCACACATCTTCATACTTAGATATTGGATGTCGAGTGATGTTGCTTCAGTCACAATGCTAAATAATGATTTTTATATTCTAGGTTTCACTCGCCTAGGATAAACAGATATCATGAACAAATGTTCTAGAAAATTATACTTCAATTAACCTCCCTTTATTTGTTGCATATAATAGGGTATCATGGCACTTTTTATCTTAGCTTATCTCTAAATCTATTGAGATAAGCATCCTTAAAGCATAAGAGTTGCAACTAATGAATTGAAGAGTTTATACTCCTCTAACAGCTTTGAACCTGTATACACTATAATTCCTCAGCAACTACACTGATATTATTGCTAAAGTACCAATATGCAGAGTTGTGTTTTATACCCGCTGAACATGCTAGCAGATTTAGCAGCTTACTCATAGCTTAGATACACAACAACGTTGAGACATTGTTCTCTTCGTTCCACTTTTTAACTCTTATTGTTTATTGGATGACTCACTGAATGTTAACTTCATATGAACTAATAGCTAAGCCCATATGTTGTACTTGTAAAGATATACTAAAAAATTTGTCTTCAATCCCATGCCATGTACCCACACATAATTATGCATGCTCTCCCTCCTAGAAAACAATTTTATCTCCAATTTTTGTTAAGTTGATCGCTAGCAATATGAGAAAGTTGAATCTCCTTCTCGAGTCTCCTTCGTCAGACCGAGTGTTCCATGTTTGCCTAGCATTGAAGTTAAACTTTTCTTGTGTAGTAGATTGAATATATTCCTCCTCAATGTTGTAAATCATTTGAAAGTTAGGAAAAATAATTTGGTATATTAGTATCAAAAGACTTGCTCAATGGTGTAGCATGTGTAACCCATGATTGTCATGAATTACATCAATGGAAGCATTATGAATCAAAACACCTTAGTCATGAACATCTTCAAACCTACTTCAACCAAGTCTTGCTCAATCATCTCTTTGACAACTTTTCTTGGACAATAACTTACACACATTGATTTGGTACTTGTCCTTGCTTTGTAGTTTTCACAAGTGACACGACGCTTTTGATAATATAATATATCAAATTTCCATGGTACTTGAGCTTTGAGCAAGTAGATATGCATGCTTTACCTTTATCTTGTTGCTTACGCTAAAGATATTCTGGCTTAGATTTAGCTGTGGTATACCATTTGGTCCCTTATGTGTTCAAGAAGCAAAATACTCATGTAGAACTTTTTTCCAAGTGTAATATCCTAACCCTATTCGATCATCCAAACGTTCATGATTTTTTCAACAATAACTCGAGTATTATTAGTGTCTTTTGCTAATGATTGTTCCTATAACAACCTAACTCTTGCCTATGAACTATCGATACGATCATTGATGGTGCACATAACTTTTAAACAATTGCGGTGCAACAGTGCCCAAAAATTCTTGCATCATCAATGCTGATTTGTTGCTCTATTTACCTTTGTGCTCTTCAACTATGAACCCAAAATTAATTGGACTATTACTTACAAATTACACCATTGAATCGGTGCACTATTAGCATTGTGTCGTCCCATAGTACTTCCCTGTTCTCCTAGCTTTGTTCTTTTTTAAACTTGCTAAATTTACACAAGCTCGAAAATACACTTTGCAAGCGCTACTGAATATTGCACCAATGAGTAACCCAACACCATACATGTTCTTTATTCATCAAATAATCAAGCACAAGCAATGATAACACTCTTCATTCTACAAGCAATGATAACATGGTTTACTTTGCTTGAGAACCATGCCAGTTATGATTCACAGATTTCACAGAAGAGCTCTGGTTATATATTACAAAAACATAGAATACTCTAACAAGGGAGATTTTCTTCATTTGTTTGGTCAGATATGGTGGATGTTTGAGGAAAGAATAGCTTCTAGGCCATAATCTTGAAGATGGGATTATTGCTTTTTCGGTCTCAGGTTGTACATATATGAACATAAATAGCTTTCAAATATTTTCTTACTGTATAAAAGGAATGTCGTTGATGGAGCACAATTTTATTTGCCTATTCTATAATTGTGAACTGTAGTTTGTTGAAGTTGCTGACCCTTTTAGGTCATAGAACCATAACTGACATTTATACTTTTGTCATCAGGTCTGAACTATCCAATTCGGAAGCAAGATACCTTGGTTTTCTAGTTTTTCCCTTGTACAAACTCTTAATGTTCGAATGAGAACTGCACCCATGTACTTCTCAGTTCTACGAGTTCCTAAATGCAGGCTTTACTCTTTGGTTACCACATGGTGGGAGGTCTTTGACACAGTAGGTCCAACATGTAAAAAGGGGTATAGTTTTACGTCGTTAAGCTCTCATGTTGACAAGAACGCACGAATAGGTGGAAGTTGGAGTAGACGACTCATAACCACAGCAAGTGAAGGAAGAAGGAAAAACTCCTTGAGCAGTGCAAGCATTGTCAGGCATAACTTATCGGATAAAGTAGTGGTGGCAACAAATGCTGACGTGACTATAAACAAAATTGACGGCCACAGTTATGAAAAAATTCAGTATGCAGATGTTCGACAATTGATAGCTGAGAATAAAAGTTTGTCCAATCTTGCAACTTTTATCGTCTTTGATCTTGAGACAACTGGGCTTGATAGAAAATCAGCAAGAGTAATAGAGATTGCACTTCAGGACCTTCAGGGCGGTGAAAACAGCACATTCCACACGCTGGTTAATCCTGAACATGAAGTCACCAATACTCAATTCCATAATATTACAACCAGTATGGTCCAAAGGCCAGGTGTACCGAGGTAATTTTAATTCAGGATGTTCTTAAATACTTGATTATCATAAGTACGAAAGTTATAAATTGTAATGTTTCCAAAATTGGCTTGAGGTTCGTTTCCATCATCAAGCTATGTTAGATGTTAGGAGCTAGTCTAGATGTGTTATAAACTTTCTTCTGCCCCTGCAGTTGAAGTTATTATGGCAGTGATCTACTAATGCTCGGATATCACCAGTCAAAATACTTAACAAAACTCGATTTCAAACCGACCGAAACACCTAATCCAAAATCAACCTGTGAACCTGATGACCCGAATGAACACCTCTACGTTCAATAGTGCTATGTCGCTTCCAGTCACCCCATCTCAATCAACTAAATATATGAAACTGAGATACTTAATTTTTTGGTGCAATGATTTGCTTTCGTTTGCGCTCCAATGTAGGATGGTGGAGCTAATTCCGATATTACTTGAGTTTGTACGAAGCCGCCAGAAGCCGGGGGGATACGTGGTGCTTGTTGCACATAATGGTCGAGGTTTTGACGTACCATTTTTGGTTCATGAATTTAGACGCAATGATTTCGAAATCCCTTCAAATTGGTATTTTCTGGATACTATTCCTTTAAGTGCTCAAGTGATGAAATCAGCAGGTATTTTCTTTTTCATTATCCTCCCTTCCTTTGGTTGTAATCTTGACATCTAAAGTTTAAATTGTTTGCTTTTCAGGAATAAAAAACGGGAAAGCATTGCAAACGCTTCGCGAGTATTATGGGATCGAGTTAGTAGGCTCAGCCCACAGAGCCATGTCGGACGTGCATTCTTTATCCCTGGTGCTTCAGAGACTCACATTTGATCTTAAGCTTCCAATATCCGAATTAGTACAGAGAGCATTCAAAGCCGATGAGTTGACAACAGGCAACGCAAAGAAGAAACCGAAAGAAACGAACAAGAAAAAGAAAACTTGATTCTTTCTTCATTATTGTCATTCCTTATTCCTTAAACTAAGATGTAATTCTTGCAATGTCATTCATTGTGTTCCCTTCTTCTTTATGTCCTTAAACAAGCGCATTGCTTCATTTATCTGTCCATTTTTACATAGATCATTAGTAATTGAAGCATAAATGACAATATTAAGGGTAACTCCTTGAAGAAGGGCTAAAGGTTAGCCAAAGGATAATAAATTGTATGTAGATTCACTACTAGGTTTTGATCTAAATTTGATAGAAAGTATAACCCTTTTGGTGTTTCCTTTTCTGGTTGGTCTATTGTTTGTTCTACTTGCTTCACATTGAACTCCAATTTTGTCGCCCCGACAATCGCTCCTTTTCCTTTAGCTTTTGTTGCTAGCTAGCGATGGAGGCTTTTTTCTGCCATTTTTTTTTTTGTCATCGCTTGTTTTTTTTTTTTTTTAGTGTTTTGAGCACACATGTTTATTGAAGGTGATAAAATATGGAACAACGAACAGGGAATTAATTAAGCTTTACTGCTTGTCAAAAAAAAAATTAAGCTCAACTATGAAGTGGTTAAGCCGTAAAATAAGCATTTCATCAAAACTTTAGCAGCCCGTCTTGTATGAGACTGTTTTATAGTGATGGAACCTCAAAATAAGAAGCCTATAAGCTAAAATAATACTATTATTGAGCTATTTAACTCAAGTATAAGGCATGTGAGACCGTCTCTTTTAAGAATTTGTGAAACTTTGGGGATTGATATTAGAAAATCTGAATAAAATAAACTTATTTAAAAAAAAATTCCAAATAAGCTTCATGAAATGTCAATTTCCAAAATATGCGTTTCATGCTAGAGCTAAGATTAGGTATTTATTCACTGCTTTTATTTTCTAATAGCAAACAAAGTAACTGGTAAAAAAAGTTAAAATTATTTGTTGAATGTTATTAACAACGAACAGATAAAGACAATGTCATAATTGTGGTATTCAATGGGCCGGACAAAGGTCGAACTGAATTTAAGTAAATATGGGCCGGATTGGATATAGGCCCTTTAAATTTAATATGGAATTTAAATGGGCCAGGATTTGAAAACCCGAGGCCCATATTTATTACCAAAAGATATTTTAATCCCCATTTATCAATTTATAACAATTAAATTATCATTAATAATAATTAAATTGAAAAAATATTAACAATCCCCATTGACACTTTCATTTATAATATTTAAAAAATATCCATTAATTATACTATTTATAAAAGCCTGTTTTCGACCCTTACTGAGCACTTTACAGCCCGCTTCTTTTGAATTATAGTAGAGTCCATTTTCGGCCCGACCCTTACAAAGCCCTTCAAAACACGGACTGGATAAAGGCTTAAAATGGGGGCCCGACTCATTGAACACCCCTAATCCTAACATTTGAAGGGATAGAAAAATAAAAACAATGTTTGTTCGCTGTTTTCAATAGCAAAAACATGTAATCTTTTTGCCCCTTTAAATCTTATCATATTGTCTTTATCTTTTTTGTTCATTGTTAGTAACAATAAACAAACTCGTAGTAAATTTTTATTTCTCTTGTTCGTTATTAATAGCTGCGAATTAAGTCGGACCTTAGGCTCGAACACAGAGATATTTATTTCGAAAACTAAAATTTCCCAAGCTTTTTTTGGAATCTTTTTAATTATTTTATTCAATTTTTCTCAACATATAAATGCTACTAACTGAGCGGAACTAGCGGCATATGAAACAAAAAGAAAGTGTGTGCAAAATAATGCAATCTACAACTTGCAAGAAAAATCCATTATAGTTTGAAATTTCTAGTAGTTTACTGCATTGCCAATAGTCTACCAAAATGGATTGTGAATGCACTATTGCCACTTTTAATTTAATTTTTTTTATCATAAGTTATGTTGATAAAAAAAAAAAGTAATAAATGAAAATCGAACTCATAATTATATATACCATGTCTATTCTATTAGAATATTAGAATATCTTAGAATAATATCTCTTTGATTTCTTGCATGTTTTTGTATATCTTTGTGATTATGTAGAATATTAGGAAAATATTTAGTTTCCTAAAGTATAATGGCAATCTTGTATATATATTGACATTAATCTTAATGAGAAAGGCAACCCGAGTCATTCTTACATGGTATCAGAAGCTTCGGTTTTTGATCCAGACTCTTTTTTCCTTACTCCACAAGTTGCCGGCATCAATTGTCTTTCTCTTCTTCCTTCTTTTCTTTAATCTTTTCTTCTCCATGGCTTCTCCCACCAAAATTCATCCCGCTACTTTGATTACTAACATTAAAACAAGTATTCCTATTCAACTTAATGAAGATGGTTCCAATTTCCATACTTGGGTCACTTTATTCAAGCTTCATTGTCGTGCTCACCTTGTGGATTCTCATATTCTTCCCGATGACTCCTCTAAAGTTTTAGTTCCTAAAGATTCCGATTGTTCGCACATGGATTTATGGCTCTATTAGTCCCTCTCTTCTTCAAACTATAGTTCGTCCCGATGATTGTGCTTTTGATGCTTGGACTCGTCTTGAGAACAATTTCCAAAATAATTAGACATCCCGAATCCTTCATCTTGAATCTCAATTTAATGACATGTTGTGCGACAGCGGAAGCAAAGTCGATGGACAACAATGAAACAACAAGAAATTCAATGCAAACAACAAGAAAATGACACAAGAAATTAACGTGGTTCACTATCAACGTGATAGCTACGTCCACCGGCACCGAGAACAAACAATTTCACTATGATCGCAAAGAATACAAGATGAATTACAATCACGCTCACAAATTACGATGGCTCTCTTGTGATCTCTCTTTCAATTTGTGAATCATACCGCTCTATGCTAACAAGGAGATGTATTTATAATAAAACAACTTGAAAGACGGTTTTAGGGCCTAAGTAACCACAAATAACCGATCACAAATCAAGGTAACCGTTCCAAAAGACGGTTCCCGTGAAAAGAAACTTCAATTGCGCGACCCGCGTAAAATTACGCGAGCCGCGAAGCTGGACCAGAGGCGACTCCGCGCCCCGCGAAGATCATGCTGTCTTGCTCCGCGCCCCGCGACCTTCTACGCGCACCGCAGACTTCTTTTTGACCCACAATTCATCTTCTTCTAAATGGTGTTTGCCATGTTTGAGTCACCATTATTAACAATCTCCACCTTGACGAAAACTCATATTCAGCAAACGAACTCATCAATACATAGTGAACATATCTCAAACCAAAACCCCAATGTAAAGCTCATGCATAAACCGTACATCCCGGTAAGTCCTCAACCAAGACTTATCCCGACAAGTCTTCAACCAAGACCTATCACATACTTGTCACCAAGTATAACAACTCATAACGCTCCACTTGCATCACAAGCCCCGGGCAAGTTCCACCTTAAGGCCAACATGCCTACAACAGGAGCTCCCCAACACCGCCCCTAAGGGCCTACTACATCACATAGTAATCAATATTTAGTATGTCCAAGCAATGTTTAAACTTACTAAATGGAACAGACTTAGTAAAGAAATCAGCTGGGTTGTCAGCGGTCCCGATCTTCTTTACCTTTACCCTCTTGTCAGTACGCAAGAAATGATACCTGACGTCAATGTGCTTTGTCCGATCATGGTGTACTTGGTCTTTAGCTAAGCAAATGGCACTTAGACTATCACAATACACCGTAGCAAAATCCTGTGCGATACCCAATTCACCTACAAGGCCTTTGAGCCATATAGAATCCTTAGCTGCAGAAGTTAAAGCCATGTACTCAGCTTCAGTAGTAGACAATGTAACCGAAGACTGCAATGTAGACTTCCAACTCACCACAGAACCACCCAAAGTAAACACGTATCCGGTCACCGACCTCCTGGTATCCACATTAGCTGCATAATCAGAGTCACTATATCCAGTTACCAAACACTCCTTACCATTTCCATACACAAGACCAATGTCAGCTGTTCCTCTCAAGTAGCGAAAAATCCTTTTCACCCCCTGCCAGTGCTCTCTCCCAGGTCGAGCCATGAACCTACTCACAACACTGACAGCGTGCGCAATATCCGGCCTAGTACAGACCATAGCATACATCAAACAACCAACAGCGTTGGCATAAGGAACTCTAGTCATATATGCCAACTCCTCCTCAGTTTGAGGTGACATAGACAAAGACAATTTGCAGCTCACAGATGTTGGTGTACTTATAGGCTTTGATTTCTCCATCCCAAAACAAGACAAAATCCTTTCGATGTAACTTTTCTGAGTCAAGAAAAGCTTACCTCTAGCCCGATCCCTATAGATCTCCATACCCAAAATCTTCTTAGCTGGACCAAAATCTTTCATGTCAAATTCCGAGTTAAGCAACTCTTTAAGTCTAGCAATGTCCGATATTCTTTGTGGCAACAAGCATGTCATCAACATATAATAACAAATAAATCATGGAACCGTCATCCAGCTTACTATGATACACACAACAATCATACGAATTCCTATCAAAACCATGCGAAACCATAAAAGAATCAAACCTCTTGTACCACTGCCGAGGGGATTGCTTAAGTCCATACAATGACTTTAGCAATCTGCATGCATAGTGCTCTTTCCCTGGAATCTCAAATCCCTCGGGCTGCTTCATCAAAATCTCCTCCTCCAAATCGCCATGAAGGAAAGCCGTCTTAACATCCAGCTGCTCCAACTCAAGGTCATAATGTGCTACAATTGACAATAGCACACGAATAGAAGTATGTCGAACCACCGGTGAGAATATCTCCACAAAGTCAACCCCTTCTACCTGACTGAACCCCTTTGCAACTAGCCTAGCCTTAAAACGAACTTTCTCAAATTCAGATGACCCTTCTTTCTTCTTAAAGATCCACTTACACCCTACAAGTTTTCTCCCCTCTGGTACCTTCACAAGTTCCCACACTCTGTTCTTGTAAAGAGATTGCATCTCTTCACCCATTGCAGCAAGCCATTGCGCAGACTCACTACAACTAATTGCTTGTTTATACGTGGCAGGTTCATATGACTCTACATCATCAGCTACACTCAATGCATAACCTGTCAAATTCTCAATAAAGCAATTCCTTCCTTCCATCTCTTCAATCAACCTAACAGGCTTCTTGATAACTCGTCTAGGTCTCTCAAGAATGGTGTCAGATTGACTAGATGACCTCTGATTAGACTGCTCCACCTCCTCCCCAGAGTTAGGAGAAGATGGGACAACCTCAGGTTCAAGAGTACTCGGCACTGGAACCTCAGCATCATCATCAATAAATTGCACTCGAGGTAAATCAACAATGGATGACTGATGTACCTCAAGCACCCCATCTGTCCGTAGTATGTTCACCCTTTCCTTCCCTAAATCAGAAGACTCCGAGCGCTTCTGGGAATACATGGTGCTCTCATCAAAAGTGACATCCCTACTAAGAATGACCCGATGCTCCGAAGGCGAATAGATCCTAAACCCCTTCACACCATCATCGTACCCAACAAAACACCCCGTCTTGGCTCGTGGATCCAGCTTACCCTCACTAACATGATAATAAGCAACACAACCAAAGATCTTCAAATTAGAGAAACTAGGCAACTTACCACTCCAGATTTCAAACGGGATTTTGAAGTCAATTCCCGAATGAGGACCCCTATTGATGATATAACAAGCTGTCATCACAGCTTCACTCCAATACTTCCTCCCAAACCCTGCATTAGAAAGCATGCATCGAACTCTCTCAAGCAGTGTCTGATTAACCCGTTCTACAACACCGTTCTGCTGTGGTGTCATCCTGACGGTATGATGCCGACTAATACCCTCATTTGCACAGAACTGGTTAAACTCCTCTTTGCAAAACTCTAGCCCATTGTCTGTTCGTAGCTTCTTGATCTTCCTACCCTGTCGATTTTCCACTAAAGCTTTCCATTGCTTAAAAGCTTTGAAGGCCTCATCCTTTGACTTAAGCAACCTAAGCCATGTGTATCGGGATTTGTCATCTACAAACGACACTAAATAGCGAAAACCTCCCATACCTTCAACCCTAGATGGACCCCAGCAATCTGAATGGATGTAATCGAGCACTTCATCAGTAATGTGAGCACCCTTGCTGAACTTTGACCTGTGTTTCTTCCCAAACACACAATGCTCACAAAATTCAAGGTTGGCAACCTTGATCCCGGATAGTAGACCCCTCTTAGACAAAAGCTGCATCCCCTTCTCCCCCATATGACCGAGCCTCATGTGCCAAATCTTGGTCATCTCCTGGTGAGATACTGATGCGCAAACCGCAGAACTAGACAGTGTGACACCCTCAAAGACATAGAGGGTGTTCCTCTTGATACCCTTAAGTACCAACTCCGAACCTCGATAAATGGACAACTCCCCATCTGAAAATGCTCCATTGTACCCCAAATCATCCAAGGCACCCAATGAAATCAGATTTTTCCCCAAAGCAGGGACATGCCGCACCCTAGTCAATGTCAACTTTCGCCCATCACTAGTCCTCAATCTCATGGATCCAATACCCGTAACCTTACAAGGTGCGTTGTTACCTACAATAACATTACCCTCATTGCAAGGCTCATACGTGTTTAACCAATCTCGACGTGGACTCATATGGAACGAACACCCCGAATCTAGGACCCAATCATCAGAAAGATCCCCAGACTTAGCAAAACTCACTAATGCCAAGTCTTCCTCCGAATTATAGTTCTCCTTCGGTTTTACTTCAATTACAGCAGCTTGGGACTTGCCCTTCCTCACCGGGCAATTAGCCCTAAAGTGACCCGGTTCTTTACAGTAATAACAGGTTTTCCCCGCAGTCTTACCAGATCCCTCATTGCCGTTTCCAGCACCCGACCCAGTATTGTTGCCCTTGTTAACCCCCTTCTTCTTTTTAGACTTCCCGGACTTAACAAACAACCCACTGCCACTATCCCCGTTATCACCTATAGCCTTTTGACGAAGTTCCCTAGTATGAAGTGCTGCCTTCACTTCTTCTAGAGTCAGGGAGTCTTTACCAACAACAAACGACTCCACAAAATTCTCATAGCTAGACGGTAGAGACACAAGTAAAATCAATGCAGCATCCTCATCATCTACTTTAACATCTAAGTTACGCAAATCTAGTAAAATAGAGTTAAGTTTTTCAAGATGTTCCCGTAAGGGAGTACTTGACTGCATTCGGAGGCTGAACAACCGCTGCTTCAGCAATAATTTGTTGATCAGCGACTTAGTCATATACAATGACTCCAACTTCATCCAAAGTTCCGCCGCTGTAGCCTGATCAGCGACCTCCGTGATGATATGATCATCCAGACTTAGCAAAATGGTAGAATGAGCCTTTTCCTCCATTACTGCTAATTGTGCATCAGTTAATCCATCATTCGACCCCGCAGTGGTACTCCATAAAGCCAACGGACGCCAGATTTGCTGCTGTTTCAACAGAGCCTTCATCTTGATTTGCCATAGCCCGAAGCTATTTTTCCCGGTAAATTTCTTAATTCTTATTGTCGAATCTCCGGCCATTGTTTCACTCAAAAACTCTCCAAGGAATTAAAACCTAAGCTCTGATACCAATTGTTGTGCGACAGCGGAAGCAAAGTAGATGGACAACAATGAAACAACAAGAAATTCAATGCAAACAACAAGAAAATGACACAAGAAATTAACGTGGTTCACTATCAACGTGATAGCTACGTCCACCGGCACCGAGAACAAACAATTTCACTATGATCGCAAAGAATACAAGATGAATTACAATCACGCTCACAAATTACGATGGCTCTCTTGTGATCTCTCTTTCAATTTGTGAATCATACCGCCC
The DNA here is from genome assembly GCF_026212465.1 of Amaranthus tricolor. Classification (NCBI taxonomy): domain Eukaryota; kingdom Viridiplantae; phylum Streptophyta; class Magnoliopsida; order Caryophyllales; family Amaranthaceae; genus Amaranthus; species Amaranthus tricolor. Next base: position 9,402,494 of record NC_080058.1, read on the forward strand.
TATGCTAACAAGGAGATGTATTTATAATAAAAAAACTTGAAAGATGGTTTTAGGGCCTAAGTAACCACAGATAACCGATCACAAATCAAGGTAACCGTTCTAAAAGACGGTTCCCGTGAAAAGAAACTTCAATTGCGCGACCCGCGTAAAACTACGCGAGTCGCGAAGCTGGACCAGAGATGACTCCGCGCCCCGCGGAGATCATGCTGTCTTGCTCCGCGCCCCGCGGACTCCTTTTTGACCCACAATTCATCTTCTTCTAAATGGTGTTTGCCATGTTTGAGTCACCATTATTAACATGACATTTCTTTATCCACTTTTTCCAATGTAAAGTCTTATTGCAATGAAATTGAAAGTATTTCCATTTCTCTTAATAATCTTGGCACTTCCATCACCGACAATCGCCTTGCTCTTCAAGTTCTTCATGGGTTGAGTTCGGAGTACAAAACTTTTCGGTCCTTGGTTCAACATATGAATCCTATTCTCTCTTTTGATACTCTTCGCTCTATGTTGGAATTGGAAGAACACTCTAATCATAAGCATACTTCTCCCGCTCAAGATTCGGCTCTTCTTACTTCAAACAAAGGTACTGTTTCTGAAAACTCTGCTCCGTGTAACAACCGCGGCCCTTCCCACCATCGTGGTGGCCACCGCCACTCTCGTCGTGGTGGCCGGACCCTCCGTGGTAGCCACCATGGCTCCGCCAATAATTCTGGTCCCTGGCAGCCACAGCAACACAGGCCACATTCATTTACTCCTTTTCGGCCCAACAGAAATTACTCAGGCCCACCCTCCTTTCCCTCTTCTCCTTCTCCTAATTGGCAAAATTGGGCCAGCCACAATTGGGCCCAGCCTGCTGCCCCTTTTCCCATTACATCATGGGCTCCTCCTAATTCTTCAACTCATGGGTGTTCTGATGGTCTTCTTGGTCCACGACCGGCACAAAATTATCACACCGGGACTAATGCTTCTATGAATTATATTCCTATGGACATCGATCAAGCTATGAATAATCTCTCTTTGTCTACTCCGGATGAGCAATTTTATATGGATACCGGTACTACATCCCACATGACTCGCTCTCAAGGTACTTTACTTCCCTATTTTCCTTTAACGCATCAATTCAATAATGCTATTGTTGTCGGTAATGGTAATTTAATTCCAGTTCATGGTCACGGGCATATTTCTTTTCCTTCCTCCCAAAAATCCCTTACCCTTAAAAATGTTTTACATGCACCTAAACTTATTAAAAACCTTATTTCTGTTCCTAAATTCACTCATGATAATATGGTTTCTGTTGAGTTTGATCCTTTTGGCTTCTCTGTGAAGGATTTTGGCCACAGGGAGCATCGTTCTGAGATCTAATAGCACGGGTGATCTTTATCCTTTTCCTTCTACTCATGGAGCTTCTCCTTCGTCTTCCACATCATCGACCTTTTCCGCTATTTCTTCTAGTATTTGGCATTCCTGTTTAGGATATCCGGGCAATGCGATTTTAAGTTCCTTGTATTCTTCCCGTTTAATTCAATGTAATAAAAATTCTCATTTTGTTTGTCATTCTTGTCCTTTAGGGAAACACATTCAATTACCTTTTGTTAATTCTATGTCTATGAGTACTAAACCATTTGATATTATTCATAGTGATTTGTGGACATCTCCTATTTCTAGTCCATCGGGTTATAAATACTATGTTCTTTTTCTTGATCATTATACTAATTTTTTGTGGACTTTCCTTTATTTTGCAAATCTCAAGTTTATGATGTCTTTGTGAATTTCAATGCTTTTGTTAACACCCAATTTGAGCTTAACATCAAATCTTTCCAATGCGATAACATGGGTGAATTTAACAATAATATGTTTCGTCAATTTTGTAATAGTTGGGGCATTTCACTTCGTTTTTCTTGTCCTTACACATGTTCTCAAAATGGCAAATCCGAACGCAAAATTCGCTCCATCAATAACATCATTCGCACTCTTTTGTGTCATGCTTCTCTTCCCCCGTCTTTTTGGCCTCACGCCTTAAACACGGCCACTTACCTCATCAATATCCTTCCGTCTAAACTTCTTGGTAATCTTACTCCCACTCATGTTCTATATCGCAAATCTCCTACATATACTCACTTACGGGTTTTTGGGTGTTTATGTTTTCCTCTTTTTCAATCTACTACTATCCACAAGCTTCAACCACGCTCCGCTCCATGTGTATTTTTAGGATATCCCTCTTCTCATAGGGTTTACAAGTGCTATGATCTCTCATCCCGAAAAATCATTATATCTCGGCATGTCCTCTTCAATGAGGCCACCTTTCCTTTCTCTCAATCACCTTCCTCTTCTTCCCCAAACTACCAATTTTTAGATACAAATATTCCCCTTCATTTGCTCTGAGTTTGCCATGAAGGATTTGGGTCCTCTTAATTATTTCTTGGGTATTGCTGTTAATCGCACTTCTACAGGCCTCTTTTTCTCTCAACAACAGTATGCCTCAGAAATTCTTGAAAAAGCTGGCATGTCTCAATGTAATCCTGTTGCTACTCCTGTTGCTACCTCCGACAAACTTTGTGCTAATGCTGGTTCTTCTTGTGACGATCCTACCTTGTATCGTAGCTTAGCTGGAGCTTTGCAGTATCTTACTTTCACCCGCCCCGATATTTCATATGCCGTTCAGCAAGTTTGCCTTTATATGCATGATCCTCGCATTGAACATATGGCTGCTATTCACCGCATTCTTCGCCATGTCAAGGGCACTCTTCACTATGGTCTGCAGTTATATCGTTCTAATATTTCAACTCTTTTGTCCTATACCGATGCTGATTGGGGTGGCTGTCATGACACTCGCCGCTCCACTTCTGGTTACTGTGTTTTCTGGGTGATAATTTAATTTCCTGGTCAGCTAAACGCCAACCTACTGTTTCCAAGTCTAGTGCTGGAGCTGAATATCGTGGAGTTGCTAATGTTGTTTCTGAAACTTGTTGGATTCGCAATTTACTTCTTGAGCTGCACTGTCCTATTACGACAGCTACTCTTGTCTATTGTGACAATATTAGTGCCGTTTACTTAGCTGGTAATCCAGTCCATCATCAGCGCACTAAGCATATTGAGATCGACATTCACTTTGTTCGTGAAAAAGTCAAACGTGGTGATGTTCGGGTACTTCATGTTCCATCTCGTTATCAGATTGCTGACATTTTCACCAAAGGCCTTCCTCAAGTATTATTTGATGATTTTCGTTCCAGTCTCAGTGTCTCCAAACCTCCCGATTTGACTGCGGAGGTGTATTAAAATATTAGAATATCTTAGAATAATGTCTCTTTGATTTCTTGCATATTTTTGTATATCTTTGTGATTATGTAGAATATTAGGAAAATATTTAGTTTCCTAACGTATAATGGCAATCTTGTATATATTGACATTAATCTTAATGAGAAAGGCAACCCGAGTCATTCTTACAAAAACATGGCTAAGAATCATAAGTTGAAATGTCACGCAACTAACACTGTTGAAGATAGCATAGCAGGATGAAGGTTGATGCTTCAGATTGTTAGAAGATAGAAGGCTCTTGTTATTAGAAGGTGTGTACAAGCATGGGAAGGAAGCAGATTCATCAGCAAAAACTACTGTTTGGTTCAATGCAACAGTATTTGTAACTACACCTAAGTCTTCATTAAACACGTATCCATGTTAGCTCCTTAGCATGTAAATCAGCACGTGTATAGTTCAGTGGTTGATCCTAATTCTAGTTACCAGCTGTATTGATTTCTAAAGAATATTTAATCAGCACGTGTATATATGGAATGAAATTACTAAAGAATATTTTCTACATCTCTTTGTTTCATTCTTGTTTTCTCTAACTGATTGATTGCTCCACTACGCAATCTTTGACAAACACAATAAGCATTTGCTATAGAATTTTTTAATATAGCCAAAAATAAGCATTTTATAGTAGAATTTTAGATCAAACCAAGTTACACTTAAAAATTAGATAAAGAAAAAGTATGAAGAGGGAATAAGGGACTAATGCACAATCAGTAAAGAGTTAAGATTCGGTACAATAAATTTTTTTTAACTAATACACATAACACAGTAATACTTGGTAACTTGGCAACAAACATTAATATTTTAGAAAACTAATTTTTTTGTCTAATATAATGGGTCGGCGGGTACCCGACTAAATATATTTTGCGGCCCATGATCTGACCCGTTTAAGACGGGTCGGGTACCCAACCCATATCTTTTTATTTTTTTAATAAATTGACCCGCCCATTAGAATGCGATTCGGGTCAAGCGGATCAGATATTTTTGAACACCCCTAATCATAACTCATGAGTAAGAGTTATATAAGCTAGTGTACAAGAATGGGACACGGAGGATAAATTTAAGAAACAAGGGCATTAAGGGTGAAAACTTGTATTTGAAAAAAAAGGTTATCACTTAATGACCCTAATAAAACGGAGCACGACAATTATTGTTAAGATCGTGAGGTGATTTACAAGGACGAAGGAGCATAAAGGACTACAGAGTCCACATGTTTGTCGAATTCTAAGGGAAAAAGGAAGTTCACAGTTTCCACCAAGTAAGCTCGAAAAAACCAATAAATGTGAAGTATGAACCACTTCATTTGAATTATGAACCAACAACAAAAGTCTTGAAAGTGAAAAATGATGCATATATGAAAAAGAATTCATTATAGGTAAGGCTAAGTGAGGTAAGAACAAGATATCTTATTTTTCTGATTTTGATCTGCTCTGTTGTAGTCTTATGTCATGTTTTTTTGATCTGATTTTGCTTTTGATTATGTTTTTATTTGATCAGATATTTATTATGTTTATTAATATTGATCAGATTTTTATTATGTCTATTTATATTGATCAGATTTTTACTATCCTTTTGAGGCTAAAATGTTTTTTTTTTGTTTATTGAGTTTGATTTGTTTTGTTGTAGTTTGATGTTATGTTACACTAATGTAAATGGTTGAATTTTGATCAAATTTTTATTATGTCTATTAATATTGATCAGATTTTTATTATGTCTATTAATATTGATCAGACTTTTACTATGTCTATTAATATTGATCAGATTTTGCTTATGTTACACTCACTTATATGTTTCTGTTTTTAGTACTGATTTTGGTTCTATGTAGTTCTGATTTTGGTATATTACTTCCTCTGTTCTGTTTTTGTTGCTACATAAGAATACATTGCTTGGTTGCCTTTGAAGATGGAAACAAAGGAAAAATCGCTCGACTCATTAATTGATGTCCAAAGAGAATGTATCAAATATGACAATATCTTTGGTTCGTGGTATGATCATTATTATTTGAATTGTGGGAAATTAAATTCTCTTGATGATCTTGAACAAGAACCCCCACCTTGGTACTACGGTTTACCAGATGAGGAGGATCATGCATTATTTGAGAAGGTGGAACCTAAACCAAAGCAGCCACGCAAGACGACAATCCGTGGTCTTCACACATGAGTATTCTAACTTTATTTAATTATTTATGATGAAGTTTATGCTGATGAAAAATTTTGTCTTGTTGGCTATGCTATGTAGTGTGTCCCATACTTATCTGCTTTCTCAATGATGATCGTTATTTGTCTGATGAAATATGTATATTGTAATGTGTTTCATTGCCACCTTAGATTACTTGACATGAGCATGAGATATTAACATATTTATAACTTGCCATCTGATGTTGTTTCATTGCCACACCAATTTCTTGGTATGAGGCTGAAACTTAATAAAGTTACGGATTTGGCAATAGTTAATGTGTTTTGTCTCAATGTCGTTTCAAGCATTAAGATGAGGCTGAGATACTTACTTTTGTACAATTTCAAATGATGTTAAACATTAAATCTGAGAGTTAAATAAACGTACACAAGTGAAACTTGGATTGATGAATGACGTTTAACTTGATTAGATTTTTGTGTGTAATAACCACCTCAATGACTAAATGGAGAGGTGTGCATAAGTTCATAGTTACAAAATGTTGTCTTAAATATTCTTTCCTTTACAAAATGTCGCTCCGTGTCTACATAACATTGTAATGATTTACAAAATCTACTTAACTAAAGTAAACAACCCTTGTGATCCAAAAATATAAGGGTGTTAATCCATTTCTACATATTGATAATTAATTTCAATCATCTTGTGGAAGATTATTGAGATTAATTATACCATGACATAAAAATTGACGTGCTGCATCTATAAGTTCTTGAGGAATTTCTAATTGTCTTGGCAACATACCCAACCTGTCCAATCTTTGTTTTTCAATATGTGGATTATTGTAATTATTACCACCTCTAGCTTTCAACACCTCTATCATACATAGTTGATATTGTATCCACGTGTAGTTCAAAAGTTTTGGTTCAAAAGTTTCGTATGCATCATTGATCGCCTTGATCAAATCTTTGAGGTCTTTCGGGAATGAATTGAATTGAATTGATTGTAGTGCACTGAAAAAACCCAAATCTAAGATGTTCAAATCTGGACTGGATGCCAGTTGACAAACTAGTCTTATGTTAAATCCATGTTTGTTGGCTTCTTCATTGACTGCTTGATCATTTGTTAAAATATGTGGCTTGGCATTATCTTGTTGAATCCAAATATCTTTGACTCCATTTGCTGGCCATTTCAATCTGATTGCTGGTAGAACTTCGTTGATTAGTTTGTCTCGAATAACATCTCGTGTAACTTTTGTTATTGCTCTTAGCTGTGGTGTACCTACTGGTCTTTTTTCTGACCTTCTCAATGCGTAATAAGTTTCTGTGAATGGAAGAAAACCTATTTTTCCATCCCACAACACTTCTCCAGTAGAACTAATTTGAGGTCTTGCAATAGCTGCTATAAACATTACTTTACCTATGCAATTTTTGTTTTGCACACATCTATATGGTTCAAACTCTTCCCGAGGGAATAAATAGTACCTTTGTGGTTTCCTACTCATGTAGAACCATTTTTCATCGATGTGTACGACATTATACATCAAACTGAACTTGGTAGGTTGTTTACAGTAGGTGGTATTATTTGGGATAGAATAAAGTTGAGTCTTCTTATTTTGTGGTCATGAGAAATTTTTGGTTTAATTGAATTTGTATGTGCTCTAATATTACCAGATTTCATCATTCTATAAACTTGTGAATGCCCAATGCCTAATGCACTTGCCATTGCTCTAATTGTGATCCTCTTTTCAATTAGAACAACATTAAGCAGAGTCATGTCAAAGACTCTTGGTTTCCTACCAACTCTTCCCCCTTTTCTACTATTAACATCAACTACAATGCCATTTTGCATTGTTGTTTTGGCTTATTCCTAAAGCCTTGCTACTGTCCACCTAGATGTGTTATGTTGCAATGCAATTGTTTTTATTGTACCCATGGCAAACGTCTATCTGGTTCTTTAGACAAACAAGTTAATTGCTATACAATTAACTTTCTGGTCTGAACTGGAAATTCCCTCTTGTGACCTATTGGTTATTGTGTTGAAGTTTGTTGTTGGTTTGGTTCAGCTACTGTTTTCTCCTGTGAGATTGATTAACTTTAGCTAACGGTATTCATAATTTTCACTTGTGTACTCCTCATAAATGTCAAATTCAAAATCTATATTAAGGTTTTCAAAGTAAGAAATAAATACCTCAATATCAAGATTGATGAATTCCTCTTCTTGACCTTGAACTTCATCTATTTGCCTTTTTTGATTGTTTGAGCTTTATATTGTTTTCCCACTGCATCCCTCCCCCCCCCCCCCCCCCTCCCAAAAAAAAAAATTAATTAATGTTGTAGTTTTGTTGGTTTTGTAGAATTGATGAAAGAAATAGGATTGGATCCAAATTCTTATGAACAATTTAGAAGGGGAGAAAAGATATCAAAACAAGGCTATGAATTGAAGAAATGAAGTAAAATGCCTTTATATATGGGCATTTTGATCTATTGTATTGTAACTCAACTTTTGACTTTTGGTAAAATTTGTAAATTTTGGTAGGAATGTTATGTTTTGGGGGGAAAATCTAATTTTGGAGTGAAATTTATGGTGAAATCAGTTCAGATTTCCCTTTGTATATGGACTTTCTGATGCACTGTAGCCATGTGCTCACCTTTTCTATTTTCCTTTTTTCCCTCTTCAATTAACAGTAATGAGGCTATCAAGTCATATCAATATATAATCCAGCCTCCTTCTCTTAAGAATTGTGCCCATATAAAATGTAATAACAATATCAGAACATAGGAAGTATATTATTACTTGTCTGACAAGTGTCAAATCATTAAATAGAAATCTAATTGGTAGGGCTAAAGATTCATCAGTTGAGAGGTCTAGAGACATATCCAACGAGCAAACATGAGATAAAATTCAATGGATATATCCATCTAGATATGGGTCAACCAATCATTATTATGGAAAGCACGGAAAATTAAATGATCATTAACTCAATTTTCTATTTAGAAAAACTTATGATGCATAATACCGGAATCTATACAAAATAAAGAACATGAATCTAAAATGATAATCTTTTTTGGCTTAGAACTATTGACTTAAGCATTAAAGGAGATTTTTTAAGCTACCTTGGACTAGTCATATGTGATTTGCAAAAAAAAAACACAAACTATAAACTAGTTATCAAACAAATCAATTTGGTAATCTTCTACAATATATACAAGTACATTAACTTATTTAAATGCAAAACGATGTATCTCACATACTATTATATTATATTATGTAAAAAAATGCCAATACAATGCAAAAATATCCCATCATAGGAGTTTTTTTTTTTTTTTTTTTTTTTTTTTTTTTTTTTTTTTTTGAGATAAATCCCATCACAGGAGATGTTTTTCATTGTGTAAAACATGGAGATACTTCAAAGGCCGCCAAGCCAACAACCAATTTTGAGGCTAAGATTACAAATGTAAGCATTAATTAATCAATTTCATTTTTATTTTCAATAATTCTTTATTTAGACCGTCTTATTATGAGACGATTATAATTGGATCAGCACAAATTATTTTTAAAAAAATTGTTTTCTATACAAACATGAATTCAATGTTTATTGTTTTTCTGTTGTTTTACTGATGGACCTTTTGTATTGACCCATCTCACAGTAAGACGGTCTTATACAAAACGCACATTTTGTATGAGACCGTCTCGTTGTGAGATGAGCTCATACAAGCAGACCATTGTAAAAAAACATAAAAAAAAAACAACTAGTCTTATATGAAACCGTCTCACCATGAGACGAATCTATAGAAACGGTCCATTATAAAAAACCATTAATAAAAAAAATGAAAACTAAACTCCTTGGAAGTGTTTTTTTTTTTTAAAAATAAATGTAACGTTTTTTTAAAATAATTTGAGTTGGCCCAACTGAAGTCATTTGACAGTGCAACGGTCTCAATAGAAAGTTTGCAAAAAAAAACAATTATATTTGAATTCACACTTTAGGAAGCAATTTTTTATTTTTAAGAGTTTAGGCTAACTCAATTAGAATAGTACCGTTGTTGGCATTTTATTGGCCCTAGGCAAATTGGAAGAAGTAAGCCCTCCCTACAGAGTATCGATTCTGAACTTAAACGAATGTTTTGAAAAATTACAGAGATGGACACTATATATTGTAATTATCATTATAAATATAGATGTGTTATATACTTTTTAACTGATATAATTAATCATAAATTACAAATTTTTAAGCGTGAATTTCATTAACTATAATTTTTAGATATTAGGTACTTTCTAACAAAAGAGCTTAGGCAATGAGAGATATTTTTCAATAAGAAAAGACCTTAGGCAATGAGAGATATTTTTCAATAAGAAAAGCAGCATAACTTAACATCGTCATTTACCAGTTAGCAGTTACCAGTTACCACAATTTAGGCAGTTACCAGTTACCACTATCCAATTCCAAAACCACCATAACTTACGAAAAAAATCAATTTATTTTTTTTACGATAAAGAAATGCCAACGTCATATCCAAACATACACAGCAAAATATCTTCTCTTTTTTCTAGTCCCTTATTCTCAATTTCTCATACTCTCGAACCTTCTTCCATCGTCATAGTCCCCAGAAATTAGCTATCATCCACCCTCCTCTCTTTCTCTCTCCTACTTTGTAGAGAAAGGGAAAATAGAAGACAAATTCAAACCCATCTCCGGAGATATTTTTCTCTCTCCATCATTCCTCACCATCCATTTCTCCTCCATTTTTAATATTCTGATCTGATTTGTCAATTGCCATGATTTTTTAGCTTAATCATTGCCAATCACTATAAATATCTACTCAATTCGTCGATTCACCATCAAAATTTCACAAACAATGGAAAGAGCAGGAGGATCCAACGGAAGTAGTAATGGATCTTGCTATTACTCTGTTCTTGGAGTTGGTAAGGACGCCTCTTCCGCCGATATTCGCGCCGCTTATCGCAAACTTGCTCTTGTATACTCCCTATTCCTCTCTTCTAATTTAATTTTTTTTAAAAATCTCGTTTAATTTCTTAAATCAAATTTCTCTTTCGGAAGAAATGGCATCCTGATAGGTGGGCCCGAGCTTCTAATCCTTCCGTCGCCGCTGATGCTAAACGCCAGTTTCAGCATATTCAAGAAGCCTACTCAGGTTTTAATTCCACTGATTCTTTTTTTTAAAGAAAAAAAATTTTAATACTCCATATTTCTGTATTTATATTAAATTATATTTGGGAAATTATACAGTGTTGTCGGATCAGGGTAAGCGATCAATGTACGATGCAGGATTTTATGATCCAACGGAAGAAGAAGATGAAGTTCGTTCCTTCCTTATTTTCCTTTTTCTTTTTATTTTATTGTTCTGCATGTTGATGATTGGCAATTTGGTTTAGTACGACGTCGTTCAGTGTTCCAACAAGTTGGAATATTTTCCTAATGACGTCGTATTTTGAAGCATTTTTAGCTTAATTTTGACAAATTATTCGAAGCATTTTACCTTTATTTTATTTATTATGCATGTTAATATTTATCGATTTGGTTTAATACGACGTCGTTTAATGTGCTAATAAAATGGAATATTGTGCAAACGACGCCGTATATGGAAGCATTTTAAGCTTAATTCTGACAATTTATTTATCTAACAGGGATTCTGTGATTTTATGCAAGAGATGCTTTCAATGATGGACAACGTTAGGGGAGAGGTAAAATTTAAAAATCTTTATCTTCTTTTTGTTTTAAATGTTTTTGTGAATTACCATTTTTAAATTTTATTATCATAATTTCCAAAATATCCAAAATAAAATTTCCAAATATCCTGTGATCGACTCTTGTGAATTGGCTGCAAGTTGTAATTTCCAAAAAATAAAATTTGCAAATGATTCTTTTTTTTTTTTAAATTAAATTTGAGGGACGTGGAATTGAAAATATCATATTATATGATGAGAAGAAAATCTAAATTATGATCAAAGGAAGGATATTTATGTGATATTTTGTTATCAGAAGGACAGTCTAGAAGATCTACAAAATTTGTTCGTGGAGATGGTCGGTGGAGATGGGATGTGCTTTGACTTTCATGAGGATCAAACGGCGGCTAAAAGGACACGTAACGCGGCTCCTAAAGCTAATGTAACAGCCAAACGAAGTTCTTCTCGTTGCTGAAACGATGTCGTCGTGTTTTTTTTTTTTTTTAAATTGTTAGTAGCCTTAAAAGAGGGCCATTATTTTTCTTGGACTTGTTCAAGTTCAACTCTATTGTTTCTGGAGTTGTGTAATGGATCATTTAGTGAAATAAATACTTTTTTCCTGATCTTTTTTAGTTTATCTTAATTATTTGTGTCTTATCAAATAAGAAAACAATAAAAATCGAGTCTTGTTTAACTGGAATATATTAGAATATTAAAATATCTTAGAATAATATCTCTTTAATTTTTTGCATATTTTTGTATATCTTTGTGATTATGTAGAATATTAGGAAAATATTTAGTTTTTTAAAGTATAATGACACTCTTATATATATTAACATTAATCTTAATGAGAAAGACAACCCGAGTCATTCTTACAATTTTGAATATTCATCATCTTTTTATTCTCTAAGGGTATCGTGGGTACGCCTTCTTTTAGGAAAGATTTGACCAAGATTGTTTTTGGACAATAATTGTTATCTTCTTTATCCTCATTCAAGGGTAGTATACGCATAAGTGTTGGTTGTGTTGCTAATTTCTAGTTGGTTATGGACTAAGCTGCAGCAATGGGATGGATATCTATCTTATTTTCAAGTATTAAGCAAGCATTCCCATCAAATCTTTGCGGCTCATGAACCCTATGATGCAGTGGCGTGCTTTTCGAGCTGAAATACCTACAAAGACATTTAAGCACACACTACACCTGACATGAAATTTCTAGAAAGAATCGGAAAACATCAATGTTAAAGGACTGGAATGTGAGGCAAATTCGCAAGGAAAACATTGGATCATTTGTCACGATTTTTTTAAAAATTTAAGGTTAGAAAAATATGAATTAGCTTTAAGTGTTTGTCTAGACGCATCAAATTTGCATCAAATTCTTTTCTCTCCATTTTTTTGGCAAGATGATGTACCTTATAGTGAGGTATGTATGACTCTTAATTGTTCTTGCGAGTGATGATTGCATTGGTTGTCTCATTGATTGAGCTTTGTGGAGGTGATATGGTTAAAGGAGCTAAACAAAATAAAAAATATTTGTGGTGATACAAGAACGACAAATTCAACCTATGTGGGCTTCCGGCTTCATCATGAAAGAAAGTGAACTTTTTCAAAATTGCTGAAAGATGGTTATTAGTTCAAGCACGAAAGGTGACCTTGTTTTACAGGGTAAGAAGGAGTAGAGAAAATGCCCCGAGCCAATAAGTCTTTTTTACTACAAAATTCCCAAATCTAAGAAAAAGAGCTTAGGTTATGCTTTGGTCGTTGTTAATAACAACAAACAAATATATTACTGTTTATAAAGTCAAAAAGTCAAGACCTCTGTTTGTTGTGTTAATAATAGTAAACAGTAAACTTATGTCTTTCAGATTTTTATGACCGTTGTGAGTGCTCCAATTAGTCGTTACTTAATTAGTTCGTTGTTGCTGACTGCGAATAATAAACACATTTTCAATCCAAAGTCTCAATATTCTCTTAAATTTGGAGTATTTTGAAATACGGTGATTACAAGTTTAGTAAAAATATATATCTCTAGTTTCTTTATTTGTTAATTAATTATTTATAAAGTGTTTTTAATTTACTTTAATTATGTAATTATTTGATGATCTTTGATTGAGTTGTTTGATATAGGCATTTAATTTAATTAATTAGTGTTGATGATCTTTATGGTTAGATGTCGAACATTGGTATTGTCGAAGAGTACTGTCACAATGGTTACAATGTTGAATATGGTCGAGATTAGAGTGAACTATATAAAATCAACATGATATAATAACAGGTACGAGTACATATACTATCACCATCAACTTCAACAAAAATTAAACTCAAAATCAAATTCATTATTCAAATTCACCATTATCAACTAGTATTCAAAAATATTCAAATTCACCATTATCAACTAGTATTCAAAAATATAAATAAATAGAATATAAAATTCAATAAATAAGTACCTTCTATCAAGTAGGGATGAATAAGTGAGTTTAATTTGCAAATTCGTAGCCTACACCGGAGGAACTAATACATTACTAATAAACTCTAAAATGAGCCACAAATTGAGAATATGTAATTATGCTTTATATCAATAAAATAATAAAATAAGTCTCATAACACTTTAGTATACCTGAATAAAGGATGTAAGAGAGGATTAAAGATGCCTATATTTAAATTGTTTTTAGAAAGGGGAAAGTTGTTTTTTGCAGTTATGAGCTAGGTTTAAAAAAATGTAATGAAATAAGAGAGCTACTTCGTAGACATATAGCTCGATTCTGTTTGCTATTAGTTACAACAAATAGAAAACTCCTGGTCAAACAAATTCAAGTCTCTGTTCACTGTTAATATAACTTAATAAGGACTTGACTTTGTTGACCATGTCTCCTCTGTTCACTGTACAAGTAATAACGATTAAATGTCCCTTAACTTTGTTTACCCTTTCAACACAACTCATATTCGCTGTAAATAATAAGGAAAATTACCAAACCACATTCTTGAATGAAGAGATGCTTATCTTAAGAAGGACTTTCTCAAAAAAGACATATTCTGAGAACTTAAACTATCCTGTGAGACAAACTAAGCCGTGCGAGTGGCCTAGAGGTCCTAGACCCAATTAAAAATTTAAATTTTTTAAAATTTTGACATTTTAATTCAAGATTTAAAAGGCCAATTCTTGTACTTGAAAAACTAATTTCAAGACTTAAAAGATCAATTTTCAAGTTTTTATTATCAATTGCAATGTTTAAGACATCCTACTTTAAAGTTAGAACGAGAGTTTTATGCCTTGCAAATGGTCTTTTAAGTCTTTGTATTGGTCTTTTAAGTTTTAAAATTGGCCTTTTAAGTTTTAAATTTGTCAAATTTCATGACTTAAAAGTGTTAATTTCAAAGCCTTGAGAATTGACCTTTTAATTTGTGAAATTGGCAAAAAAGATATATTTAATTGCGTCGGCCAAATAAGACGCGTTAGATGATCTCACCCAAGATTTTGTGCTTTGAGAATTTGTTGGCCTGAGAATTTGTTGGCCTAAAATGCTTATTTTTCTTTAAAAAGCAAATCTAGTAAAAGATCGTTTCTCGGTAAGTCGATCACAAAACAATAAGCCATATACTACAATTATATTAGTTGGGTTATTCAATCCATATACTAGAACGTTTGAGACCGTCTCACACCAGAATTTGTGTTATCAGTTACTTTTGTGAGAGACAGTCTCTCAAAGAGACGACCTCAAAACAAGAAGTTCCCATCCTTATTTTTTCTCTTCTATTTGTATTAATTGAGTCATTTAATTTATATATCTAATGCGTTTCTTAGAGAAATCGTTTTTCACAACAATTTGTGTTAGTGTTATTGAACAGTTGAATGAAAGTTGGAAAATTTAAAAACATTAAGTTAAAAAATCAAAAAAATGAACCAAATAATACAACTTTCAAACTTATTACAAAAGTAAGCGTGAAAATCTCAAACCTGAGATTTGGGCTGTTCGCAGTTAGTAACTGCGAACAAGTCAAAAAAGACAAAATAGCTGTTCACAGTTACTAACTGCGAACAGCCCTTTGACTTTGTTTGACCTGTTCGCAGTTAGTAACTACGAATAGATAGCTGCACAAATACGCATCAACTTCCTTCCCTTCTCATTTTCCTATTTCTCAAAACCCTAGCATAATACTACTCGACACTCTCCACAAATACACTAGCTTGAATCCATCAATTGTTGTGTTCCTCTTTCAATTTGACACTTCAAAAATAGTTTCGAATACTTTAGATCGAACAAAGGTAAATTTTTATGCGTTTTTTAGTATATATATATATATATATATATATATATATATATATATATATATATATATATATATATATATATATATATATATATATATATATATATATATATATATACATATATATATATATATATATACATATATATATATATATATATATATACATATATATATATATATATATATATACATATATATATATATATACATATATATATATATATATATATATATATACATATATATATATATATATATATATATATATATATATATATATATATATATATATATATATATATATATACACATATATATATATATATACATATATATATATATACATATATATATATACATATATATATATATATATATACATCTATATATATATATATATATATATATATATATATATATATATATATATATATATATATATATATATATATATATATATATATATATATATATCTATTTTTAGGGTTTTGATGAAGTTTGGTTGTTTTGGCAAATGTAGGTTACTAGTTCTTTATATCAACACTCTTCTTAATCATCCATAACTATTCAAGGTAATGTGTAACTTTTTTCATAAATTTATGTTGTTTTTTGAAGTATTGTTGTTGATGAGCATATTGAATTAGTTAAATTTGATGTACATTATGTGTTATTAGGAATGTTGATGTTTGTATTAGCAATTTCATTTATGAACTTATTAATTGATTTATTATTTGGATTTTATGTGCATTATATATGTATGAACTTAGTTACATTATGGACTTTATTAATTTGTAGACCAAAAAAGATTATAATCAAATGACTATAATGTACTTGTATGGGCATGAAGTTGTTGATGATGTTGATTTTGTTTGTATTAATGTAGAAAATGACATCATTTCGCGTCAATATAGTATGTTTTTGGAATGGTTTTATTCGAGAAAGTAGTGACAAAGTTCATTATGTTGGGGGAAGACGTAGGTTGTTTGCATGCAACTCGAACATGGATTTGAACCAGTTTAAACGTTTCATATGTTCTAAGATTGGATTGGACCCCACTAGAAGTACCGTAAATATAAACTTTAAATATGACATGAGTGGAGAATTGCTTGCCTTTCCTGTTGAGGATGAAGAGGCTATAGATGCTATGTGGGAGCATTCAAAGTCCACCCGAATTCCCTCTTTAGAGTTATACGTAGAAGAAGTACCCTTAGGGAATGTAGTTCCTTCTAATCCTACTCCTACCCCTACCCCTATGCCTATATTAACTCAGGAAACTGTAAATCCCGTCGTTTCTTCCGCATCTTGTACTTTTTCTCAACCCCCTACGAATCAAGTTCCAATTGATTCAATGGTTAACTTAGGAGGAGCTGCTGAGATGAGACTTTAGGATGATGGAAATGAGAGTAATGAGCTCATTGACGATCTTTCTGAGGACGATTTGGATGTCGATGAGGATGCGCTAGCAAATGACATGACTCTAGGCAACATTCCTACAATCATTCCTCCTACACCTTATGTCCTATGTCCACCTCTAGACGAGTATGAGGAGGACAACTCATGGAGGACTTGGGCTTGTGATACAACTTACACCGAAGACGGAGAGTTGGAGAAGGGTATGATGTTTGATAGCAAGGAAGCGTTGTTGGAAGCTATCAGAGTGTATCATATTCGTAGAAATGTGGAGTATAGAACTGAGACCTCAAACTAAACTGTCCTTACCTTGAAGTGTAAGCGGGGCTGTTTGTGGAGACTTAGGGCTATGTTTGATTCATATTTATCTTCATGGCGTATTGTTACCTTGAGTGTATCATATTTGAAATGTTGACTGTGCAGCATGAGCACAGGAGTACTCCTCTTTGGGATGCCCAGGTAAGGTGTACAATAGTTGTGATTTGCAATTTACTAATGATAACATACAAGTAACTTATTTATATGTCAATATTCATAGGTGTCCGATACAAACACGTTAGGCACTAGGCATCCAGATTCCGTTCCATGGGTGATCGATGATAGGATCATTCCGTACCTGGAGCTCACGAGGTTGTATGACTTTCACCTCGTTGCATACAGCAGAGTTGACCGTGCCATTATCACAGCACTGGTCGAGAGATGGCGTCAGAAGACACACACATTTCATCTCCCTTTAGGTGAAGCTACCATCTCACTGCTTGATGTAGCCTTACTAACACGGCTTCCCATCGAGGGACGTGCCGTGTGTACAGCTGGACGCCAGCTATCAAGCTGGCGTGACATGTTGCACTGCATACTGGGAGTGCGCCCTCCAGCGGAAGTATCAGGGGGAGCGGTTTGCGCTGCACATGGTTGATTCAGACCTTCTCGCATCTTCTCGAACATGCTGATGAAGGCACAATTGCGAGGTACGCCAAGGCGTACCTCCTATATTTGATAGGAGCTGTCTTGTTTGCCGATAAAACAAGCAACCAAATACAACTCCTATATTTGACTTTACTTGACGAACCATGGGAGCGCATCGCCGAGTATTGCGGGACCACTAGTCATATTACAGGTAATGACAATAACATTTAATTCTATTCCACATTTGTTGAATTACATACTAATTACATCTGCAATGTTCAGTTGTGGGCGTGGGAGCATATTCTTATCAGCCAACCTTACAGAACCGTTGGTTATGGTGATGCTGCTCCTCCGCAACAACCCCCACCAGATGCTGCGTATGGTTCAAGGTGGAATTTTGCACGCCGGACGCACAAGCACATTAGGACCAGTCTCGGATTCTACCAAGATCAGTTAGACTTGCTATGACCCAACCAGGTAAATATTTCATTATTCACTAACGTTATTGCAATTTAATTAACACATCACTTACATTTTCATAACATGTATTTTAGTTTTGTTGGGACCCGTACCTTACGGAAGCGTACGCAGCTGCTCTCGAGCACTTGGGGATTCAATCAGGCGCGTGGAGGGCTTCTATGCCACTCCTATGCTTCGACATTGTCGAAGTACATCTACCTGAGCGCGTACTGCGCCAATATGGGTTGGTATAAGGTATTCCACCGCCTTGCGACACTGAACCCGAGCTGCACCTGATTTCGCGCAAGAATCAAGGTACGGTGAATTGGATGGAGATCAATTGGCGCCACATCGCTCGTTGGGATCGTAGACTTGAGCTGTTGGCCCAAGGTGCGCCGATCGATGTTCTTAGCACACCTACTACACCGGACTACATGCCGTGGTTCCTCTCCATCACTCCCCGATGGATGACACCACGTGGCATCATCGCAGCAGCACATTATGCACCTGTTGCGCCTACGATGACCCAATTTGTAAGTCCTCATTTGCATTTAAATGATTAAGTATACATAATATAATATTACCTTAACTAAATATTAATTTCAGGCACAAGGTGCGACAACAGTGATGCGGTACCGCCACGAGGAGTCAGTGAGGGAGATTGCGCAAGGCATGCTCGTTGGCACGCAGTTCCAACACTTCATACCGGAAGTCACTGCAGAGTCCTCACCGGCTACCACCCATATGTACGTCTCATCTCCTGCTTATGAGTATCATTTGGAGGAGATTGACCTTTCATACCCCGTTGACGTTGCGGGGGCCTCGCAGGCTGGGCCATCGCAACCATCACAGTACCAGTCCCCTCCACTGCCAGAGCGACACTCGAACGCCTCTTACTACTGTAGGAAGTGTAGGAGACCAACTCAGTTGGATAGGGTAGATGAGGGTCATGAGCGTTAGCGTTTCGCTTTTGTGTATTTAGATCGACTATGTATATACATATATATGTTTATTTAGTTATATATTTCAAACACTTGTATAAATATTTAGTTATATATATGTTTATTTACTTTATCATAGAGTCCAAGCTTTAACTTACGAATGTTCGGAGTTTTGGCGATGAATCATCCCGCCTGAAACATACATTGACTTGTAATTACTTATTCTAATGTCTCTAATGCAAATACAACAAATAATGAACTCAAAAAGTAGAAAAAAAAATTATGTAAGCTATCTGTTCGCAGTTACTAACTACAAACAGGTCAAACAAAGTCAAAGGGCTGTTCGTAGTTACTAACTGCGAATAGCTCAAATCTTAGATTTGGAATTTTCACGCTTGTATTATTTGGTTCATTTTTTTTATTTTTTAACTTTATGTTTTCAAATTTTATGAAAGTTGTGGTGCATGCCCAAGACACGAAAGCCCACAAGAAAGAGGCCTTTGACCTTCGTTAACCACGTTTCAAGCCTTGCCCCTAGATGTTACACCCAGAAACCAGAGAAGCTACTAGGTTGGCGTCTTACATTCCTAAGCTTCTCTGAGCTTTCTTATCAATGGTGGATTCATCTTCCCCATTATTGAAATCTATTATCTCCTGATTTAATCATCTTTCACATGTTTAACATCAGGGAAGCCATTAATCGTCTACTCTTAATCAATTCACTTAAACAACAATGTAAATTTGGGTTTTCCAACATCAACCAAGCAATCTCTACCTTCAATCAAATGACATCCATAGATCCTTTTCTTACTTCCATGGATTTCAATCAAATCTTTACTGCAATCTCCAAGATAAAACCTCAACAAGTACAGCATTATTCCATTATTATTACTCTTTCCAGGCAGCTGGAGTTATCGGGCCTCCGACCCAATAAGCATTCTTTGGGCATCCTCACCAACTGCTATTGCCATTTAGGTCGGGTTGATTTCGCCTTTTCGCTCCTCGGTAAGCGTATTAAGTTTGGATTTGAGCCTGATATTGTGATTTATACTACTTTGATCAATGGACTTATTGATGCTAATTATGTTGATCAAGCTGCTAAAATGTTGGATAAAATTATCAAATTTGGGATGCAACCTAATATTGTCACTTATGGTGCAATTGTTAAAGGTCTTTGTAGAACAGGAAATAATGTGGGTGCTATTAATTTGCTTAGGAAAATGCAGTCTGATGAGGTTTGCAAGCCTGATGCTATCATATATACTTTGATCATTGATAGTCTTTGTAAAGAGAATTTGTTATCTAAAGCACTTGAACTTTTTGAGGAGATGCAAAGAGAAGGCTTATCGCCTAATGTTGTCACATATAGTTCTTTAATTCGAGGATGTTACAATGGAGGAAGACGCGAGTGAGATATACAATGATTTGTTTTCATGTTAGTTCTAAACCTGGGTTCGCATAAAATGATAAATGGTGATGCTTGAGAATGTCACAAGTTGTTTGATTCGCTGGAAATTGTTTTTATGATCAAAGGCGTGACGATTCGTAGCTAATGAAGGGTGGCTTCAAAGCTGTGATGCGATTTGTAAGCATTGCTTGATGGATGTTGTAAGAGTGGAATCACTTGTATGGGCTAAAAGCAATTCGTTTATGGAACTATTCTTACAGGTTTGACCTTTAATTTGGTTGTCTGGATGTATTATTCTGTTTAGATGATTCCTTGTGTAGTTATTTACTTGAAATTTTTGGTTTATGCTCCTATAATCTATGCTCTTTCTGATGTGGAATGGACAGCTTTATAATGCACTATCATATATTGTCTGTAGGCCTTAATATCTTATTGGATGGCTGTTGTAAGACTTGGTGACTTCAAGAATCTGAGAATGTCAAATGTTCTCACCAATCTCCCATTTAAAGGTTTTTCTCCTAATTTTTAATATCCAAAATTTCAAGGGCTAATATATGAAAGTGATAAGACTGTTGAGTAAAAGGTTATTTTTTAGATATTTTGCATTGCACCTATTTCTATTGATGACAAAACCAAAACTTGTTATTTGGCTTGACAATGGATTTAGGAATTTTGGAGATGTTCCTGTCACTACCTTATTTGTCTATCATGCTTTGCACGTTATAATTATGTTACCAAAAGACTTGCTGAAAAATCTGCTCCAAACTTGTTTGTAAATGGTCAAATTGTGGTATTGGCTGTTAGGATAATTTAGAACATGGAGTAAATGCATAATTGATTGGAAAATAGAAAGGAACAAAATAACATTTTAAAAGTGAAATGTAGTTTGACGTTAGCCTTCACCTCTTTTGAACCTAGTATTTCCAATGAGCAATCTTCATTAGTTAAATTCTATTTAGGGTCGTCAAAGGTGTTTACCACAGCTGTGACCTATCCCTTGACTATTGACAGCTAATTATTGAGGTTTCTTTGTGTTTTATTACACCATATTGGAGCATGAGCTCATGCATTATTAGAAAACTAGTTACTAGTTTAAATGACATTTGAAGTTGGGCAAAAACTTTAAATGTTTCATTTACTTGGATCTTTGAACATGGGTTGGAAACGTACTTAGACATTTAATCATCGTTAAGTTCATAATATCACCTTTTTTGTCATGTATGGTTCCTGTTATATGTTTTAAATAATACATACTAATAGAAGTTTGTCCGTTTCTCAATAGAGCCAAAGTTCTATGTTTCTTTGGTTTAAGATTATAATATACTAAAATATGATGACATATCAAATCATGTGCACTTTTTGCCCAATTGCTCCTGTAAAGTTGTAATTGTTTCCTAACAAGGATCAATTTGATAAAACTTTTAAGGATATCATCTAACCCCAAACCTTGCCTAGGGAAGAACCTAGATAATGAAGTGTTGTATATACTAATATAAGTTGTTGAATAAGTGATCATAACCTAAAATTTATCGCTTTCTTGGTATTTATAAAATTAGGAGCTGTTTATGTTGCATATTATTATCCATATGTATACCTACAAGAGCACAAATCAAGAATATGATCTAAAACATTGTCATATAACTAATAATATAATATCCCAACATTAGTGTAATGTAAGAGTCATGTCTACAATATAAGGATGAAACTTACTCATCCATCAAAAGTTAGCTTTGCTAACAAGTAGATATGTTTAAATTCAAAACAGTACTACAGGCCAAATGAGGCATATCATATTTGCCTAAGCTATATATCTTATAGTCACATATACTACTTAAATTTTCCATGATGTTCATCTATAAAGTTGATGTATTCAAATTTTCTTCTATCATCTTGAAAGTAAAAGTCCTCTTTTCAACATTTGCAATTTGGTAATGGGTAGAATTAAATGCTCTTACAGAGCACAATTTGGTAATGGCTACATATTGGGTAAACATTACTCATGGCATGTATCATGCTAACTATTTCCATTTGAAGCTCTTTAGATGAGTTGTTCCTCTCACCAATTGTTTGCACTACATTATCATTTTCTTAAATAGTGCAACGCTTGTTTGGACTCTTGTCATTTTGGGATGAATCACCTTTAGCAACTATTTCGCCCTTCTTTTCGTTAGACATTCTAAGAGGAGTGTTTGGAAGATATAGATATGTATGATTACTAGATTCACTCCACATTTTATCCCATTTATTTCCCACTTTAGAATTTATGTAATCTTTTCTTTAACATAACTAGTTGACCACACATTTTAGGTGAAGGTATATGGGAGTCTCTATTAGGATGAATAAAGTCAAGTGTTATAGTTTTGCGGGCTATTAGATTAGTCAAAATTTTGGTTTAATTATTCTCTCACTCAAGCGGCTAAGATTTTTTCACTAGGATGAAGGCCAAATTGGAATTAGTCATAATTTTGGTTTGATCTTTCTCTCGCTTGAGTAGCTTGTCTTTACCCCTCTCGTGCATCTTGCAACCGTAGTACAATATTTAAAAGGTCATGATCTTGTAGGAGTGCAACACAAGTGTGCAAGCTTACGAGGGGTATTACCTCCTTACGAAGTTCTATTGTGCATGACCTCACTATTGTTTTACTTCAAAATTCTCTCCTTAACCTTAATTGAGTTTTGAACTGCTTCTATCTTAGCTTGTAGCCCATACTTACATAGCGTGGCTCCTGGTAATTTCCCGATTGTGGCCTTCAATTGAATATGAAAAGTTTCCAGATGTGTTTTTAATATGGAGTGATTATGGTTTTCTTTCCAAGCTCTTCCTCGTTTTGTACAATGGTATCTTAATAGGTCTTATGAAAGTGTGTGTTTTGATCGTTTTAATTCTATGGTATATTACCAATAGTTTAACGAAGTGTAGGGTGCTCTTAGGATACATTTTATCATTACTTTCGCTTACTCTCTTGTTCTTGTTCTACGTAACTCGTTTTTCTTAGTGTCATGTCAAAGGAGACATCTAAACTAATCTTGAAGTATTCTTATTCACTGGGTGTACAAGTGGGGTAGATTTCTTTGTGCTACTTTTGTTGGTAACTTGGTTAGTGAACATGCCATAACAATATCGAAGCCTTAATCCCAAAGGATTAGGTTGACTACACGAATCGGTTCATTATTTTCAGTGGTTGTTTTTTGTGAGTTCTCAATCTCTTTCAATTTGAATTTTCTACCATCTTCACCTGTTAATCTAAATGCTTCGTATCTTTCTCTACTCTGTTTTTGGTCTCCAGTGACCATTTTTTGATTTTATCAGTTTTTTCAACAATCTATCATCCTTATCAGCTCACTAATGCCTTATCATTTCACTTGTTAAACCCATATCAAATGATTCTCTTTCATCTTCTCAATATTTGTTGCCCTTAAAAATTTCCTTATAAGTTACATCTTTGTTTTGAATTATATCCCTCACAGTATGTCCATTGATCTATCTAAATATTTGTTCACTATTGGCATCTTCATGCATCATCCTTTCTAAAAGCCCACATTTTAATCCATATAGTGGCACTTGTTTAATGGTCATCCGATACAACTTGCCATTAGATTTAGGGGCACATTTTAATCACATAATATTTTAGTGGCCACTCTACATTTTTGCTACCCACACTTAATTCTCTGCTTTAAATAATGATGGATATTCGACCCAAAAAGCATTCATCTAGAGCGATTTCTTCTTTTTTTTTTTTTTTTTTTTTTTTTTTTTTTTTCAGTTTTATGATGTTTCAACTTATCTCATTTGTGTTTAAGTGACATTTCATGCTTGCTGTCTTACTCCGACTTAATTTAACGCTCGTGACTCCAACTCTTGTCTTCGTCTTTCTAACTTAGCATCTACCTTTCATCTACCGAAACAACGTTGTCAAAAAACAATATGCACTATGGAACATCTTCTTGGAACAATTGAGTATCTCATGTTGGATTGTTGCAAAAAGAAAAGGGCTTAGGTTCGAACCTTGGTGAAATCCAATTGTGCTAGGAAAATCCTCTGGTTTGCCACCACCTGACCCGACATTTTGTCTTTGCTTTTCCAAACATATTTTTGCACTATATTAATGTATCTCTTAAAAATATTCTTTGTCGTTGCTCCTTAAAATACTTCTCTTAATACCCTGTTCTATGACTTATCCAAGTCAATGAAACTCATGGGCAAATTTTTTTCCCTTCTATATTTGTCTCATAAGATGAATTGCTTTTTTTTGTAGATCTTCTAGGCTTGAATATGTTCTTTAATATACTCGTACATCGTCTCATTCGTAGTTCTATCACTCTTTTCTATAACTTTGTAGTGCATAGTAAAAAATCACGAATGTCATCACGATTGCCTAATATATAGAATAATAGATTATAATGACGATTAGTACATGATTTTAAATCACAAGTTACATAACGAAAAAAGTTGTTATCAAACGGCCGTTTTGTAACATAACAAATGTTACTTGAAATGAAATTCAATTCAATACGAGAAACGAAAACTGAAACGAGAAGCGTTAATTTTTATTCAAAAATGTAGGAAAAGTAGGCACAATTTTATTTTACAAATTTAGAATAATTTGTGAATTACAGTCTTAAAGTTTAGCAATTTTGTGAATTGTAGTCTTAATTTTTATTTTTTGCGAATTAGAGCCACCAAAGTAACAAAGTTTGCAGATTCAAGCCAAAACACAAAATTCCGACCATTTTGGTGGTCGAAATTTTTGGTAAAGTGGTCAGAAATCTGTGATTTTGGCCTAAACTTGTAAACTCTAACACTTTGGTGGCTGTAATTTGCAAAAAATAAACGTTGAGACTGTAATTCGCAAAAGTGCTAAACTTTAAGGCTGTAATTCGCAAACTATTCAAAAAGACATAAAATAAAATGAGTAAAAAAGGTAAGAAAAGAAAATGTCTAAAAAGAAAAAATAAGGATAAACGAAAAGAATAAAGCTTCAGTGAATTTTTATTATATATATGTTTTTGGGATTGAAAAAAATCAGTTGTTGAATGTAGTTTTGGAAATGTTAATCTAGAGTTTTAGAATTGAAGATTCAGCAATAAGATTCGGTGGAAAGTTTCTAGTTTCGCGTAACTATGAACATAACGACCTCATTTTCATTGCGCGTGTACAACTTATGAGTTTTATTTCTTGATAGTTGGAACCATCTTGCACATCTCCTTTGTTCTTCTAAATGGGCCCGTAATTCTTCTGCTTCATTAATTGCTCATCTTGTACGTCCTCCAAATTTTGTTGAATAAATTAGTTGGTTAAGTCATTTCGATTAGCTCAAGTCATTTCGATTAGTTGGTTAAGTTATTTCGATTAGCCCGTAATTCGAGTAATACAATTTTTCATCTTTGTCCTGGTAGACTCTGCATCCGAAAACATCCCTCAATTAGCTTCTTAACAATCTTCTCGGCCAAAAACTTCCACAATATCCTCTTTTAAAACTTCCACAATATCCTCTTTTAATCTCCACCATCTAATCCTTTATTCTTCTTTGACTTTCTCTTCCTTGGTCTTTCTTGTAAGTGAACATCCAAAACAAGAAGGTTGTGTCAGGTGGTTGTACACTCTCTTGACAACTACCTCAATCTACCCCTCTTGTCAAAAATTATTTAATTTGAGTTGCATACTCTTGTTTAAAAAGTCACCAAATAAAATCTTTCTTCATAAACCATATCTAAGCAACCAACTAGTCGTATGAAAGTGCAAAATCCACAATGGTCAATACTTTTGCATTCTTACTTTCTTAGTTCAATAGCTTAAACTTCCATATGTGCTTTCGTAGCCACTACGACATACCCTAACATGCCTATTCAGTTCCTCTCGATATACAATTTCTTTGTCAATAGCATGTTTATATTTTATCAGCTCGATCCTAAAATGTCCTTTTATTTGATACCTCAATCCCATTTACGGTGCATAGACACTTATGTTCAAAATCAATACCATATACAATCTTTAAAGGGGGGCAGTTATGAATTGTCATTCCTTCCATAAGAGAAGTTAAGAAGTTCACAAGGAAAAACAATCTACAATGGGACGTGCAAGAGGGAGAAGCTACTTAAGTCCTTAGGAAGTTGCCTAAATCTTTAAAGAAGTAATTTGATTTTGGCACTAACAATCGCGTGTATTTAGCCATTAGAAGTCTTTAATTGCATTATAGATATGATTTTTTAGACAAACATAAAAAAGTTGGAGTTTTATAACAATCACCTTTGTGCTTGACTGTTGTATTTAAAGTAGAAAGTTCCTCTACCCGTGTGAGCTTTTTTTCTTAGGATTCTTTGACTCTTCTTGTGGTGTGTGATGTGTCATATCTGAGAGGACTAAAGCCTTGCCATACTATTTTCTCATACATTCTCTTAAACAGAACTCTATTTGTTCTTGTTGTGGTGTCTCTGAAGTCTTATCAACAAGATCTTCATTCCTTTCCTAACCTCTTCATCCTTTATGGCATTTTTAATCCTCAAAACAAACGCATCTTATTTCCTTTCATCACTGACGGCCTTCCATTGCTTTTGTTTCTTCTTCTTTGATGCACATGAAGTTGTTCTCTTCACAATATGCACTATCAAACTTAAGGTGTTCTTATTAATTATTGACGGAGGGAAATGCACAAATGTAACGTCTTAAACCTTGGTTTCCTAACCTAAAACATTAATCCACCCCTCATCTTCAACTCTACGTTATTCAATGGCTAAACCAAAGTAAAGGCCAACAGCTACAAGTTTCTCATCAAGTTCTCCTCAATTTCATCATTGGCAATGCATATGAAGCCTAGTTTAAAAAAGCACGCCGAATGCGCTAGGCGCAGTCTGGCGAGAAGAAAAAAGC
The DNA here is from genome assembly GCF_026212465.1 of Amaranthus tricolor. NCBI lineage: Eukaryota > Viridiplantae > Streptophyta > Magnoliopsida > Caryophyllales > Amaranthaceae > Amaranthus > Amaranthus tricolor. The sequence goes on from NC_080058.1 coordinate 9,429,885, forward strand.
TTCGCATAGCTTACGTATGTTTTTTAAAAGTTGTATTGTGTAAAGTCTGTCTTTGACTCTTTCTTTAAAATGTCATCAACCTAACCACTTTACCTGCATATTTTATTGATATAGTTTTGTTTATCCTCTATTTCAGATGCTTCACATAGAGCAAATAAAGATCACGAAGAGGATGCAAACGAGGAAACGGCACTAATATTGGGGCTCTGATGTTATTTTTTGTATCAGCACTGGAATCTGGATATCTATCAAAACCAAAAAGGTCAACATAATAGAGTTAGTACTCTTCTAAAGTTCTAGTTGTATCCGAGACAACTTGGTTGCTTGCACTTGTTATTGAAAGCCTCGACTTGTGTTCCCAAGAGTTTCTCATTTCACTCAAAATTTTGAGTTTTGTTTTGGGGGGTGGGAGTTGTAAGTTACCCCTTAATTCAATATTTGTGCACTGTAGGAGGTGAATAGATGTTGAAAAACATAAATCCCGAGGTGGAGACTTACAGGCTCACATGATGTTGATAGATATGTATTGCAAAGGAGTGGCTAGTCAAGCTAGCACTTTGTTTGAAATTTGAATCAATGATTGGGAAAGGTCACACTCCAAATATCATCTCGTACAAGGCTTAATGAATGGTTGTTGATCATGTGGTGAAATGGGCAATGTGGTAAAGCTATTGGCTTTGATGTGAGAAGATGACTGCAAATATCATGTTATCACTTTGCACAGCTTAACAAAGGATATCACGAGTCTAAAAATGTTGACGAAGTTCTCCATCTGCTTTATCCGAGGCCTCCGAAAGGTTTAAACTCTCATTCGCTTCCAACAGATGTATTCACTTAAAAATTCAATAGTAATTTATTAACCTACTTTTGGGTTATGTTCAGTTTTTAGTTCCCATTTCTTTGTTAGAAATATACTTCTATTCAATACCTTGGCGTAGTTTGATTGTAGTCAAAGTATGTCGATTGCCATTGTTTGTTCACTTGGAAAGATAATTATTTTTGTTTAGATTACTCTAATTTTATCAGATTTGCTTCTTCTGCTTCTGCTTATAAAATGCAAGATCATTAGGATGATCTAGGAGAGATTGACGCATGGCTTTGCTTAGTGATGGCCACGGTCCGGGTTGGGCCGGTTCCGTTCCGGTTCCTTGTGGAACCTGATTCGAACGTTCCGGTTCCGGTTCCGGGCAGTTCATAAGGCGGTTCCGGCGGTTCCAACTCTCGGGTCGGGTGGGTCGGACAATCGGTTCCATTCTTATTTTTCCTTTAAATATAATATAAAAATACTATAATAATGCGGACGTACCTTTGATGATTACTTGATTATAAGCGAAATTCATTGCTTGTCATCGTTATCAAAATATTTACTAAAAAGAAGGAAAAAAATAAATTAATAAGAAACGATAAAAATGATTAATAAAAAAAGAGGGAGAAAATGGACTTGAACCTAGTGTCGAAGGAATACTAAGCTGCCTAGTATCCCGAAGGAATTAAAGCCCACGTAGTTCTTTGTCATACCTTTTATTTGTAGTTGTTGAATGTTGATTGATCGTTGTCCGATATTCATGATCCTATTCGTCTTCGTCATCATCATCTTGTTGGTTAGATGCTTCCGCTGCTCCTCCTGACGATGATGCAGATGTATCCATCATCATCCATGGATCATCATCGTCTTGATCATCATCGTTCTTGAGTCCTTGTGTTTGGAGCTCCGCTTGATTCCAATCTTTCTTGCAAACACATATTTGAATAGTATGTGGAGCAAGACGAGATCTCTTTTCGTCTAGAACTCTTCTACCTGCACTAAAAGCAGAATTCGACGCAATCGTAGAAGCAGGAATTGCAAGGATATACTTTGCAGTTCTTGATAATATGGGAAATTTAATGGATTTTTCTTTTCACCATTCTAAAATATTATAGCTACCTTGGTCAATTTCAAAGTGATGTTTAAGATAATTATCTAGTTCTAAATATGAAGCGGAGAGTGAGGAAGAAGATGGTCCTACAAAACTATCATCTTGGCTTATTATGTTAGCTATTACGGGATTATAATAAGTGGGACGTGCCCGAGACGCTAGCACGTCTAGACGTATTGCGACTTGGGTTATATACACTAGAATAGTAATCATAAAGTTCTGCTAAAAGTTTTTTACAATTTCTAACATAATTATGTACATCACTAGGCGGACGATTTAATGATTTGTAGTAAAATCCAATTACTCTAGTAAGGATTTTCGTCTTAAAAAATGCGTCTAAAATTGTCGCAATTCTATAAATAAAAGGAAAATCAGTAAAATACGTCTTCCACTTGTCCATCATATCTGCAAGAATCGGCTTTAAATATATATTAGTATCATCATGAGAATGTTTAAGAAGATGATAAAAAATAGTAATACATTCACTTATTACTAAGTGGACGTTTGATTCGTAAACATATGAAAAAATGTTTGTTAAAAGATCCCGTACCACCACCTAACACGTATTCACAAAACATAATAAATGAATTTTTAATACATTCTTGATTTAGAAAATATAAATATCATGTACTTATTCCTGCTGAAATTGTATGAAACTAAGGGCTTTACCCCTTGACTTTCAAAAATTTGACAAGTGCATAAGAAAACATCTGGATTATCGGTTGGTTCTTTTGTAAAATAAGAGCACACATGTGAAACAACTCTACCACTAGGAGGTGGCATTGAAGAATAAATAAATAAATAATAATTTAAAATTTAATCAATTTGAAGAATAAAATTATAAAACTAACCGATACTTTGAAAATTGACTCGTTTACCACGAGCTTGTCTTTGTTGTTGTTGTTGTTGTAGTTGTTCTTCATGTGATCTCGTTGATGACTGTCGAGATCTATGTATCCCAATAGAGGTCGTTGGTTCCTCTTCTTGTTCTTGTTCTTCTTCCATTTGTATTTCTCTTTCTACTTCTTCTGCATAATCATGTAATTCTTGGTCGTACCCTTCTGGATAATTTGGTTCAAAATTATAATTACTAACCGAAGGTGTTGTTGATACCGACGGAGTTGAAGTGGCCTTTTTTTTGGAGCTAGAACCTCCCAATAATTTTGCCACTTTAGAGGCTTTTTTCAAAAAAGAAAACATGATAATATTAAAATAATAATGGAATTAAGAAATAAATAAATAATTAAAAGACTAATTATGTAATTAAGAAATAATTAAAAGATTAATTATGTAATTAAGAGAATAATTGCATTTGCGTAATTAAGTAGAGAGAGTAGGAGAAGAGATGAATTGTGAATGAAAATGATTGAAAGTGTGGAGTATTTATACAAAAAATCCCCAACGGCTAGTTTTTGAAAGGTTCCAAAGAACCGCTGGGCCGGGTGAACCGCCCGGTTCCTGGTCCGGTTCCAAGGAACCGTTGGTCTGGGTGAACCGGTCGGTCCGGTTCCCGGTTCCGGGGAACTTGTGGTCCGGGAGAACTGGCCCGCGGTTCTTTGGTCTGGTTCGGGCGGTTTTTTCCGACAACGTTTTTTCCGGCGGTTTCACGGTTTTGCGGTTCGAGCCAATTCGGAACCTGTCGCGAACGGTTTTGATTCCGGGACGGTTTCAAGTGGTTCGGAACCGGGTAACTCGTTCCGTGGCCTTCACTAGCTGTGCTGATTAAAGCACTATATGCTACCAGGTTTTTCTTGCTCCTATCTCTTCGTATGTTTATGTTTTCTGTACAATCAAAATTTCTTATCAGAAACTGTTATTTTATTTGGTATATATAAAGAAAATTTTTGAGGTTACAAGGGTGTTTATTAATAATCATGCTGATCGAATATTTCTTTCAGATAGTATTACTGATTAGCAACTATTATATTTACGTGTTAACTCTTGGGGGTTATTTTTCCCTGAAAAGTTTTCAAAAATGCAGAGTTCTGTTGTTCTAACAAAGACTTACATTGGTTCTTGTTCAGATTATTGGTTGAAAATTTTCTGTTTATTTGTTAGCTAATAGTCAATCTGTTTAAGCCATGTGTCACGAAGATGTTTAATAGAACTTAAATGTTAGTTATTTGTTGTTTATTAGAGAAAATGAGTGAAAATCCAAAAATCATCAAAAAATTATACTTCCTCCTATTCAGCTTATGTGTCCTATTTCTTTTTATGGTCAAGTCACTTTAATTGTCCTATTTTTATTTTTGGTATGGGTTTTTGACTTTTATGTCCTTAGAAGCTTTATCTTATTTTCAATTATACCCTCCATCACCCATACTAATTTTCCTCCCTTATATTAAAATCCCATAATACCACTCTCTTTCCTACCCTTAGGGTTCCACTTTTGACTCTCCTTAAAATCCGTAAAAAGTCAAATGGGACTCTTAAGGTGAATAGGAGGGATTATATATTTTTTGATTTAGCCTATAAGTTAGTTTTTCAACTTGTTTAAAGGCCATTTACCTAATAGTTTTTGGCTGTTAGACAACTAAAAAAACCATAAAACCAATAGCTAAAAACAACCAAAAAGCTTAAAGCTAACCAAATTATGATGATACAAAAAAATTAGAAAATACTAAAAGTCTGTATGGTTACTTATTTATCTTACATGTTGCAATATACACAAGATCTTAAGCATCAAAAAGATAAAGCAAAACTTGTACTTCCAAAACTAGCCACAATTAATTGAGTTTCTCAAATCTAAAACATAAGATCTGGAGAGTCATTGAAGCTTGCGCTTCTTTTTTGGGGCACTAAGATCTTCCTGAACTGTAATCATGAACAGTGTAGCAGCTCTGGTCACATAACATGCAGCTAATAGCTTACTGGTAGCATGGTCATGGACTGAACCTTCAACATTCCTCCGTTCCTCCATCTGTGCTGTCTGAATGTACTCTGGACTGGTAGTATTCCATTCTGTATCCTCTAAGCACCGTCTTTGGCTGCCTCCAAAATATTCATAAAGACCTGATAAATCATAAGAGTTAGCACAATGTTCTAGAAATTATATTAATCTTATTTGCAATATTATTACATTGGCAACATATATTATGTATGGGGCTTCAACCGATTTGAACTAGTATGAACTATGAAGCCATATCTTTGGTTTTGCAGTTAGCAAATTTTCAATTATATATTGCAAATAATAGCCATAGATTTATTTATCTGCCTCTATTGTTTTTTCATTGTAAAATAAAAGTTCATTTTCTTAATGCCATTTGAAAAATTTGTTATTAGGTTTGTACACGACAACACCCACACACTTAATGAGGTTTGTCTTAAACCCAATTGGTTGTAGAAGGATCAATCCATCACGTTTATACGTTAGTTAACCTCTTTCTAATTCTTATAAGTGAAATTGTATGTGGGTTATTTTCCAACATCATTGAGCAGTGTTTTGTCATTGTAAAATCAATAAATTAGTACATACCTAGATTCACGGTATCCATTAGTGCAGCAAGGTCGGCGCTATTGGAATAGGAACTAGTGGATGATGTCAGCGTTTGTCCTGGTTGCTGTTGCTCATCAGGAATTGTTAGATCCATGATCTCTTTCCACTCTAGTCCAAATAAGAAGTTGTTATTGGGATCGGTACTAGTGGATAATGTCGGTATTGGTCCTGATTTCTGTTGCTCTTTTTCTTGTAGTTGAACACTAAATGTGTTTCCAGGTTCTTTAGGAACTGTTCTCTGATTGCTAGTGAAATCATCTAATGTAAGCTCATTCCGTTTTTCGTATGCAGTACGCCTTAGTTTATATGCTTCTTCCTGAAAAATCAAAATCACGATGTCAAGGTTTTCGTTGATTGGCCATGTGCAAATTCTTTCTTCATTTAGTCATCTAATCTAAGTATTAAAAAGCTCAGACAACATTGTAGAAAAAACACTACCTTCAGGTGGTCATCAAGGGATTCAAATGGCTGGCTCATTTGACCGTTTAACAAAACACTTATAATGTTGAAACCACAATCTAGTGAAAGGCTATTCCCTGATGCAGGATCATAGTATCTCAAACGCTTGTTTGGTAACTTGCATGCTTCAGCGTTTTTTACTATTGCATCCCAATTTTTTCCAGTAACACCTAGAATCTGAATTTTGACAAGAACCAAAAATTAGTTGCCATCACTAGCATATTCAGATTTCGGACTTTCTTAGCAGTCAAGATTGATTTGGTAAGTTATAGTCCTTACAGTTTTCATTTTCTCTGCATCTGTATGATATAGTTGTAGGAAATCCTCCACTGTATGCACGTTCTTTTCAAGTGCTCTCTTATAAATCGGCCCAGTTTTGCCTATATTTTTCAGACGCCATAATTCATCTTCCAGAGACGGAATTTCTTTTTTTTGATCAGCTGAATTAAGAGGAGAATACCATTTAGCATTAATTGAACATTGAATAATATGGAAGCAAAAATGGAATAACGCAGACGATAACTATTATGCGACATAAGTCGGAGATGACATGAAAAGCTCCAAGCTACCTACAGGGAGGTGAACTTACCTCTTAGGCGGCCTTCTTTTACCATGAATGATTTACTGACTGCTGGCTTTACAACAATTCCGCTATTTATGACTTTGGCCCCAAGCCTGAACGTTCCATTTCTCATTGATGCTGAGTTATCAGTGAATAAAATACCAGAAAGGCTAGCCGACCCTCCACTCAGCAAAACCTCACAGTTTCCCTTCAATAGAGGCCCTTTATCTTTCCTCGGGCTAACAACATTCTTTTGGTAAATTTCTACTGTTAAATCATTTTTACAGTCCTCAACCACAAAGTCCCCCTGAAGAACTTCAATCTTAACTTTCAAAGGAGAACTAGGGTCAGATTCTACTTTATTCCCAGAATCATCGCACAGCTCGATTGTGATTGAAGCACCCAGGTCTTCTATTTTCTCGTTGGTATATAGCGTCTCTGGTAATTCTCCCTTGAAGCTCAAATGGAAGCTCCTCGAGGCAGATGACTCAGCCTGATGAGGCAATGGACTGCGGCAAGGGTCAATCTTAACTTGTTAATATGGGACAGATAGTGTTAGATTATGTATAGCAGCTCTATGTATAACGGTTACATGTATTACGGTTATTTAGCATAAGTAAGTATTATAGCAGTTGCTTATTAGAAGCAGTTACTTCAAGCAGTTTCTTTGAACTCTTGTATAAATAAACACCATTACAATTGAATGAAAAAACACACAGAAATTATAAAAAACACAAAACTTATTGTTAAACCAAATATCAGATAGCTAAGAAGCTAATCTAATCAAACAAATTACTTATATCAGAGGAATAGATCTTGTAAGTAACCTAGATTTAGATCTATTCAATCAAGTCATCAAATTTATTTTTTGATGAGATGAGAAGAAAAATCTTTAACCAGAGCTTTATCCATTCAATCCTTCCAATCTTGAGCGAGCTCCTAGTACTTTGGTTGCAAATTCTAGTTATGAGATGGCGAACAACCACAAGCTTTAGAACATCTAAATTTTCTTTGTGTAATGTAAGATGTTAATCTCCCTTATTTTGATGGGTGTCTAACATTTATAATTCTTTAGTTTCAGATTATTATGGATTAAAATGCTCGTACTTCTTATTAATGTGTTTGTGAAGTTGCAAATGATGTTTGCTACAAGAGTGCATCGAAAACAACCTCTCTGTTATCTCTAACACGAGCAAGGTTGGGTAGATATGATCATTCCAATTTGAGATTCACTTAATGAGACTGGGGTAAAGACATGTTGTAAAGCAAGATTTTATCTGCTTTTGGTCAATAAAGGAAGGCCAAACACTTGTATAGTTTTAGGTTTCACTAAATCTTAGTTTTGAGCAAGTGAACACCAGATTCATCCAACAACTGAGCAGGATACAGTTCTATTAAGCACAGAAAGGAAATCAGAGAATCAACAGTACCTTAGATTGGAAGGCAGGACAGATTTTTGCAAGGCCAGACAGGGTAGGAGTACTCTGTTTATAGTATTTTCAACCTGTTTATAAAAAACAACCACAAAAAATATTGTTAATGGTGACTCAAACTAGCAAGCACCATTTAAGAAGATGAGTATGGATCAAAGAGGAGGTCCGCGGGGCGCGGAGTGCGTTCTGTCTCCATTTCGCGGCTCGCGTAGTTGTACACGGCTCGCGAAATGGCGATTTCTTTTCACGGGAGGTGTCTTTTGGACGGTTACTTTGTGTTTATTATGTAATAACTTCCTTTTATTGGGCATTAGTATATAAACTCCCAATTTAGGATTAATATATGATCATTCACAAAATTGGGAGAGATCACAAAAGAGCCATCAATTTGTGAGTGTGATTGAGATTCATTTTTTAATTGTTTGCGATCATAGTGAAATTATTTAATCTTAGTGCTGGTGGATGTAGCTATCACATCCATAGTGAACCACGTTAAATCTCTCGTGTCAATTTCTTATTTTGCATCGAATTTTCTTATTGTTTCATTATTATTCAACGAACTTGGCACAATAAAAAAGGTTATAAGGCTGTCGATAGAGGAAAGAAAGAAGGATAATGAGAATTGTTCAGAAGATGAACTAGAACTACCTTTATTAATGAATCTTTAATCCCCTCCAACCAAGTAATTATCTCACTTTTACTTGTACAAACACTGCACACTCTACAAAGCACAAAGTCAAAGTCAATGTCAAAATCAACACCCATGGTAGCAAGAATAATTCTTATTAGATTGATGATGAATATGATAATCCATAATCACACAATATATAAAGTTAGGAGTATTTGTTAGATTTATCATTAACAGGGATAAAATTGCGTAAGTCTGAATCACCTTAGGTGGGAGACACTTAATAGCATTGAGGTGAAGCATAACTCACCCACAAGGATTGAATTGTGGAGATGGTTGATGGTGATGGCGTTTGTCGTTGGAAAACCTTTTGGACTCCATGGGATTGCTAGTAGAAAAGCTCGAAATTAGGCAATAGAAAGAAAAGAAGAAGGAAGAGGAAGAACAATATGAGAAAGAGAGAGAAGAGGGAAGAGAGAAGAGAGAAGAGAGAAAGAGAATTGTGTATTGAGGGATGAAAAATATTGCCTTTTCATTTCACAATAAATAGGAGAAAACTATCTCGTGAAATTTCATAGAAATGTACATATCTCTTGTAAAATTTTATAATCAAATTAACCATGCATTGTAACTTTTTTGGTGGATTAATTGAGGTGATAAAAGACATCAATTTGTTCAGTTATTTTTAGTTGACAAAGTCAAGAGAAAAGAAATGAAAGAGTGTTTTAGAGCATGTACAATGGTTTAATTTTTTTTTGTTTATGTCCTCTTAACTCATCATACCAATGTTTCCCAAAACAAATGTACAAGGTTAGGAATTTTATTTTATTTTTCTTTTTTTTACCCAAGCGTATATTGACAAGTGTTATGTATTTATTGGCTTGTAGAAAAACTACTCATATGATAATATATAAAAATTAGCAAAATAAAAAAAAATTCAATAGTTCAGATTTTTTTTTCTCTATAAAATGAACCCAAATTTGCATATTTTACATCACATCAAATTTTGTCATTTTCTCTCACTAGATATAATTAGTATAATAATAATTATGAATCCAAATAACCTAAATTATGGAAATTTTAATTTTCCTAATTATCCAAACTCTCAAAATAACTCAAATATTGGCCCTTTTGATCCAAATATCCTCAATAATTTCTTTTAATGTCTTAATTTATTATTAATTATCGTTACATTTTGTTATTGATAACCAATTGATAATGTCAATTTTTCATTTATTGTTTATAATTAATTAGTTATCGATATATTTTATAATTGACAACCCACAGATTAATTAACATCACTAAATCAATATCATAAAATTAATATAATAAATTAAAATATATGAAAATATTAAAAATTTGTATAGTAGGGTATATATAAAGTAGGAAAGAGAAAAAATAAGAGGATATTTGAATGTTGGAAAAAATTTAAAAAGAAAAATAATGAAAATAGTAAAATATGATATGAATAAAAGAGATAATAATGTGTCAAATGAAAAAAAAAATATATTTAAGAGGATATAGCATTGTACATGTTCTTATGATCTACACTCAGATAGCACTTTGGCTCATGGTGCCTGGCGCCTGGCGGTACACAGAGGGAAAAGGTAGTTTTTAAAAACTATATGACCGACCTCTTAGGTATAAGACTTGTATTGTCCTTCGGGAATGTTTTTACGCTGCTTTTGTGGGTTACTCCTCTGTCCTTATAAATCCAACAATTTTTTTTTTTACATAAAAACAAAAAAATTAAATATAATTTGTTAAAGTCATGGAATATTTAAGAAATAAAAAAGTTGTGAAGTCATCCTTAAAAATTGAAATATGATTGATAAATTTATTAAAACAAATTAAAACGAAAAAAAAGCAAATTGAATAGGGGCATATAATACTAAGTGGCCAAATGAAGCAGAAGTGTGTTGTGGTGGGTTGGTGGCTAATACATAGAGAGAAATAGGTTTAGGAAAGCCTTTGAGTATCTTTCTTGTTTTAGTGATTAAACTCCATTTAAACTCTATGAAGAGAGTTCAAGCTTTGTGAGTCATATTTCATTAATATATTGTTGAATAGTTATTTAAATATATGCCTATTGAGGGGAGGTGTCCAAGGTACCATCATAACTTGAATTCTTGCATATTTTTATAATGTTTTTTTTGGTTTATTTGATTACTTAATTATCGTGCTTTGTTTTTCTTGTTTTTTCTTTCTCCTTATTCATCTTGGTGAGGTTAAAATCCTTTCATTTCACTTGATACACCACACAATGGCAAACAATGTACTAGTAAAGTCAGACAAACCTACAAGAGGTTCCAAATAATAACACATTACTCTAAGTGGAAAAGTAAGTCGTAAAATTATCAACATAAAAAATGTACATGGTTGGTCTTCATATATAGTTTTACATTAGTAATGCAAGTTTTATTATGGTAGTATTTTACAAATGAAAGTGTTTAGCTCAAATGCCTAAGGTACTGATCTACACTAACAATCTTAAAGTCTTAATTTGAAAAGATTGAAAGCATCTATATGAATTAATATATCAAATATCATATAGCTAACTATAACAAGGAAACCTTCTCTTCTTTCGGAACCTTTTCTCAACCACTTTTGGGGTTTGGAATCCATGAATTAGAGGGCAACATTCCTGTGTTGGAATCATAGCCATAACTAACCAAAAAGTCGTTGTCTTGTTCCACCATTGCGGTTTGAGCCTGAAATGTAGTAGCGGGAGATGGTGGTACTAAATAATCATCAAGATAGCATGAAGGGACATGGACATTATCATAAGATCCTTGTAACATGTTTTCAACCAAGCAATTGTTCTGTTCATAGATCCCTGGCATTTGAATCTCTTGTTCTTCTGTATACACAAACAAAACAATTGAATCTAATAAAATTTAGAGATTTCATTATTCAATGTTTTTGTATGAATAGCTATAGAGTATACAACATATTTTGGTATTATGCTATTATTATAAGCTCAAGCTTTTGGTTGAGTTGGTTTCTTGTCATGGTATTAGTGGCCAATGTGACTAAAGAATCACAGAATTGAATCTCATCCACTTCAAAAAGTATATGTTGTATGTTTAACGGAGCGGGTCGACCCACCGGGTCACATTTAACGAGTCATTAACGGGTCGGGTCAAGTCGGAACATTATAGGAATTGGTTAGAAAAAGTTTTACCACTTTTTTTCAAAATATTTTTATATGATATTATTATATACATAGGTCAACCCAACGGGCTATAAAATAGAATAAAATATTATTATATGAACTTTTTAAAAAATGGTCAAAGTGGGTTGGGTTTAAACAGGCTTTGACCCGCCTGGGCTCATTTAAATTTGACATGACCCCCTTGCCCATACCCATTTCAACTTTGACCCGACCCGATCTAGCCCGTTTTAAAATTTTAGTTGGGTAGGTCACTGACAACTCCATGATATGCTATATACTCTGTGAAGCACGTAAAACTTAATTTACATCGTCCAATGATCAGATCGAGTTTACATTCTTCTTACCATTAAAACAAGACTGTGGCATGTCTGAGCATGTATTGATATTTTGGTTGATAATACTACCACAAGGGAAGTTAACTTGAGCACATTCACTCTTATTTATGCATGTTGGTACTGTCAAACATGCAGTAGCCTTTTGAATTATCGCCTTGAGCTTTGTTGGTGACAGTATCTGCAATTTATACCAAAAAAAACTTAAACAGTTGAGAATTTATTTTTTAGAAAAAAATATATATATTAGGTTTGATGTTTAATATGTAGAAAAGTATGTTTACTTTGCGGAGTACAGATTCGTCATTGTCATGACATGTGATCAAATCCTTCACTTTGAAAATTTCATGTGCTTCCAATCTTTGGCAGATCTTCCCATCTTTTGCTATCCCGGACAAACGCCAAACTTCATCTTCAAGAGATGGGTTGTTACACTTTTGATAGTCTATACATATCAAGAACAATCTGATAGAATTTAGAAAATAGGCCTCGGACAGACGACAATCCAAACAAAGAGGAGAAGTAACCCATAAACAGATTCTAAGGAGATTCATTACAAAAAACAATTGGTAGTACTGAAAGTTATTCCTAAGTTTATAAAGTGATATAACTTATTTCTTTTTTTCGATGTGGAACAACTCACATGCGAATAGTAATGTGCACTTTAAGACAATCAATCATATACTTCTATCAATCACTAGTTTATAATCCTCAAAATGCATCCAACACTAATGCCCTTGACTGATAAAAAATTGCATGCTCGATCATATTACATATAAAATTCTAGAGCTTCAACCATAAGCTTAAACTGAAGTTCAGTGTGACAAAAAATTACGAACTTGAATCTCATCCACCCCTCAATTAAAAGTGTAATATTTAGCGCTAGGTACGAGAAAGAGCTATGTTGCATCCACACTTCGAGCCCGAAAGGCTCTTATGTGTGTGAAGAGGCTTGTTAAAGTATATAACATATTATAAGACTTTAACCATCAGTTTAAGTTTTCGATTGAGTTGTTTCATTAGCAAATTCCTACTAATTCATGAAGTATTTCTTATAAAAATGAATATTAGCCGAAGTTGTTGGCTCAACTAAAGACTCTTAATCCCAAAAAATCCAGGTGGGCTGTATTTTTCATATAAAAGAAGATACACTTACTTTCTCCACGACGATCCTTGACTTTAAAAGGATTGCTAATTCCTTCCCTCACTAGGTGTTGTTCTTCACCATTCATTTTAGCACCTAACCTAAACATCTTGCTTCTCCCCCAACTAGAGTTATCAGTAAACACAATATCCTCAACAAACCCAATCCCATTTTGCAAAGAAATGGAACGATGCCCATTCAACAATGGTGGGCTTTTCTGATACCTCTTTGATACCATCTGTTTACAGAACATTTCTTTTGTCCAACTCTCATGTTGTTCTGGGTCGAAATCACCCTTAACAACTACAATTTCTACCTTTTTAGATGACAATGGACCATCTGTAATTAGTTTCCCAGAAATTGTATCTAGTAACTGGATTTTAATGGGTGAAGGCCCCTCAGCTTCAACTTTTTTCCCGGTGAAGATCTCGCGAGGTAGTTTGGTTTCAAATTGTAGCTTAATATGTCTTGATTCGGATTGCTCATTCTTATCACTTTGCAATGGTGACCTGTTTGGAAACAAGTAATTCATTTCAAATTGTAGATCTTAGTCAGAAAATTATAAAAGAAGAATTTGAAAATGGCGTGGTTTGAAAAGTCATTCTCAAATTATGTATTGTAACTACCTTTAAAATAACAATAGTAGAATTGATTCAAATTCAAAATTGAATTTCATTGATTTGCCAAATGTTAAATTTGAGTCAATTCGCCAAATATTAGTCCGATTATCTCTATATTTATATTTTTAATTCTTTAAATCTTGTCATATTAACATATTGCCATATATGTTACACTTATAGAGCCGAGGAAATCTTTGGCGCGCTCTCTTTTTATGAATATTAGTATAGAAATTTGTGCAATGCATGAATTTATTAATTTGAAATATTTAAAAATATAACTTCAAAAAATGATGCATGTATATAATACATGACTTTTTTAAAGCAAAAAATATATACTGATTTAGTTTAAAGTATTTATCGATTACATTAATTTTTCATTCAATTACATATATCAAATTCAAGGTTTGGTATGTATAGAATTGCTATAATAAATTATATAAATATTTTACATAATTTAGCTCTAATATCAAAAAAATTAAAATCTAAATTAGGTAAATATTGTCATGTTATCAAATATCATTCACTAATATAGTTCTATTTGTTAAGGCTCTCATAAGGATGATATTTGTTATTTTCCAAAATTTTTTTTAGTATATATATATAATGAGCGAGATATAATGAGTATAATAATAATATGTTACACTCTAGACTCTAATATATCCTGATATTTTTCTATTAAAAATTGAACTTTTTTTTCATATTTGAACTTTTTTATTGAAATTATTATTAAATATAATTTAAAATCTGACTTTTGCTCAAATAAACTTATTTTTGAACATAAAGTATTATTTTATGTTGTACATAAGAAAATCATGGTTTTGATCGATTGGTTGTGGGTTTTTCCAAGTCAAAATTGTCAATATTTTAATTGTCAAATTTCACAAAAAATAATGAGAAATAAATATAGTATTTGTATAAGACTTAAGAGTAAAAGTAGATGGTAAGTACTAACCAGAAGGATGAGAGTTGAAATGCGTGCTCGACTTCCGATCGAACCTATTATTTTAAAATAACATATTTAACACCAATTAATTTGAATTAAATAGTTTCTCGAAAAACATTATTCGTCAGCAGTTTACGTGAAAAAAATATAAATCCGATAAGTTTAATAATTTAGGCTAAGTTGAAGATCAAAAAACCTAAAAACTTAGAATATCAAAATTGGATTGATCCTCTTGTTTATGAGTAATCATAGGTTCATTATACGAGAAAAGGTCACATTATAATAGCCATCTTGCTCCCTTAATGATGATCAAGGTTGATCTCCACTTACTGGTGAATGCTAAGAACCATTTTCTTAATGTTTACTAAGTTTATTTATTTATTTATTTATTTATTTTAATGTTATTTCAATAGGATTCAATCTAAATGTCTAATGCATTTTGTGTTTTGATTTGTTTGATTCATGGCCATTCCTAAGGGTACTTTCAGGTCTAACCGCGTAGGACTCAGCATTAGTTTATTATTATTATTATTATTATTATTATTATTATTATTATTAGTTTTATATCAATAAAATATTAATCGTATTATTACATATTAGTATATTATCAATCGTATTAGTATTAGTACATTATTGTTGTATTAGTGTATTATTAGTAAAATATTAGTTGTATTAGTTTATTATCAATACATTATGAGTCATATTGGTAAATTATTAGTTCTACTAGTAAATTATTAGTCATATTAGTATCATATTAGTCATATTAAAAAAGTGTTAGTATATTATTAGACGTATTAGTACAGTTTTAGTCATATTAGTTTATTATGAGTCGTATAAGTATATTATTGGTCGTATTAGTGAAATATTACTAAATTACTATTCATGTTAGTGGAATATTATTAGTATTACGTTATTAGTTGTATTGGTGTAGTATTAGTTTATTCTTAGTCGTATTAGTTAAGTTTTAGTTTATTATTAGTGGAATTAGTTTAGTATTAGTAGTATAATTAGTATAGTATAGTTTATTATGATTCAAATGATTTAGTATTATTCGTATTAGTGTAATATTAGTATATTATAAGTCGTATTAGTAAAATGTAGAGTTGTTTATTGGCGAGCTAAAATAAAAAAAAGAAAATCTATGGTCACGATTGAGCCAAAAACACATAATTGTAAAAGTAACTATGTTACACAGAAAAGTAACTATGAAATAATTTTTAAAATGTTCTTAATTTATAACATAGTATCCTTTTTGTATAAATAGTAGAGCTGTTCAAAAGTGACCCGACCTGAAAATCCGATCAAAAACCGAAAGTAAACCGACCAGAAAATGTGTTCCTTTTTTAGGTTTATCGAATCGACATTACCCGACCCGAAGCTATACCCGAACCGGTTGACAACCGAAAATGGGAAAACTGAAACCGAGCTGTAACCGATTATTCTAACTGACACGTAACTGTTAACCGAAATTACTCGAACTTAATAATGACCGACCTGAGTCATGTCCGACCGAATCATGCTCAAAACCGAACTCGATCCGGCTAAAAGCCTAAAATAGACTTAACCCGAACGAAGTTTAGATCGAATTGTTGTAAACCTGAACCAATTTTTTACATAGAAGTATGATTGACTCATATTCAAACATCTTATTAGTTATTCTAATAAAGTCATAAATATTTTAATAAAATAAATTTTATAATTACATGGTTTCATATATTTAGAGTTAATAATCAATGGTCAATGTTTATTTAACTACTTTTAATCGAATTATATGAAAATTGATAGAACTTTATAATTTTAATTTCTGGTTAAACAAGTAAAAGTAACAATATAATAATGATCACTAATTGATTTGCATTTTCACTGTTTTGCTTTAAGTAAAGGAACCTTATCATCAATTAAAAAATGACTAACAACTTAATCTGATACTGACTCGATCAATAGTAATTAGTAATTCGCAATTCGTAGCCGAATTCTACTTGAAAAATACCCGAACACGATCTGTACCCGATAAAATCGAACCAATTATTAACCGATGACAACCCGAGACCGATTGAAACTCAACACGTACTTCAACCGACACCGAACTGATGCTAACCCGATAGCTCGAATAACTAATCTTCAACCGAATCGTTACTAACTGACCCGACCCGAGTATGACCCGTCGCAACACGCATCCGAAATATAACCGATCTGAATACAACCGATCCGAATACAACCGAATCGAATGACACCCATCCAAAACCGACCTGATTACCCGAATGAACACCTCTAATAAATAGTAACAAAACAAAATCAAACAAAAATCTTTTTCATCATTCTCATTTTAAAATCTTTCTTATTTGATCATATATATATATATATATATATATATATATATATATATATATATATATATATATATATTGTAAATTTTACCATTTTTCGAATTTCCTTCTCCACGAAACTAGAATGTTTCTGCACCGAGTTGTTGTCTTTAAAGAAATACCTGGCACACAAATTTTAGAACAACGTACATCAAATTAAGTACATCCCAATAAAATTCTATTCAAAACTAAAACCCTACTTTATTTATATACTGAACATGGAATAAAAGTAGACGGTTGCATTAAAGTATCAAGCTATCCAAACTGCACACCTAAAATAGCATTCAACCACTTAATTTTTCATAATCAACAAAATATTCATATTTAAAAGGCGTGACAAACGAATGATAACTTATAGCTGATAGTTACGTTGATTATAATGGCTGATTTGACCAGCTAATATTGATTGGATTAATCAGTTAATTTTAAACCCCTGTTATGAATAACTTGTTGAAAAATATTTTATTCATATTACAACAATAACTTGTTTCAACCAGTTAATTTACCATACATTAGTATTGGATGGTTTGACCACCAACCCTCTATTTACATCAAAATAAGCTAAAATTGTCTAATAAACTATTTTATCAAACACTCCCTTAAAATATTATTATATTATACTTTAAGAATCAGATGGTGTTTCACTTGGATTCGATTCAAGCTTCGATTCCTCTAGTCCCGCCCATCCCTCAACCTACTTTGTATTAAAAAAAAAGCATTATCTTACTTACTTAGATATCTTAAGCTGATGATTTCTTTGATGATTGCCCTCCTCATTATCTTTATTTGACTCCCTCATTATCAGTGATAATTTAAAGAATCAACTGGAAAAATAAAATTGCATATAATTAGTTAGAGAGAATGTAATGATTGATTCAATAACTAATTAATAACTAAAAATCGACTACATTTAACAACTATTAAGAAGGAAAAAATTGTCACTGTGTTACTGTTAAGAATCTGCCTGGAACCTCTCATGAAACTACCAGGATCGTGTTAGGAAGCTGCATAGAATCTCTAACGAAACAGATTAAAGTCAAGTGTAACCGCGTGTTAGATTATTGCCATCAAAGTGAAATTATGATATTTTTTGAGTGTAATTAGTCCATTTACTTTTTAGTATCCCTTATACAAAACTTTTTTCAAAATGGGATAACGTTAGGAGTATTTCTATTGTTGAGTATGGTGACTCCAACTAGTAACACTATTGAGTGGTGAAGAAGATGAATCAAGAGAAGAGTTATGGAAGAGCTGCAGTGTGAGTTTGCGGGGCGCTGAGTGCGTTCTGTTTTTATGTCGCAGCTCGCGTAGTTGTACACGGCTCGCGAAATGACGGTTTCTTCTCACGTAGAGAAGTTTCCTTTTTTCTTGGACGGTTATTTGTGGATATTTGAACCCCAAGTTGTCTTTTAAGATGGTTTTATTATGTATACCTCCTCTTATTAGTGCTAGGGCTTTATGATTCACAAATTGAGAGAGATCACAAGAGAGCCATTATAATTTGTGAGTGTGATCGTAATTCATCTTGTAAGTTCTTTGCGTTCGTTGTGAAATTATTTGATCTCGGTGCCGGTGGACATAGCTATCACATTGATAGTGAACCACGTTAAATCTCTTGTGTCATTTTCTTATTGTTCGCATTGAATTTCTTTATTGTTTCATTATTGTTTATCAATTCTTGCTTCCGCTGTCGCTCAACATCTATAAGGATGAGGAAAAAGGAAATTAATTCTTCATTTAAATGGAGAACGACGAATTTTATTGGAAGTAGTGGCGAAACTCAAATAAAATTTTAGGGGGCAAAGTAAACAAAAACTTTTTTAAATTCAAGTAATATATAGTCAATCAATACAACCAAAAATAATAAATTAAATTTTGAATCAAAGTGAAGCTCGATACTCTTTTAATACTTTAAAATGATCTATAATTTCATTGACAGTACATGCCTTTGCTATTTGTCTCTCAATGTGTATATCACTGACTATTAGCAAGAAAATTGTTGCCTTTTCTTTTACGAAGTCTGGTCTTCACTATCTTCATTGCCGAAAAGGCTCGTTACATGATAGCAGCGGAAATAGGAAGAATTATGATTAATCATATTAATCTATCAACCATGTTAAGAAATAAACCCAATATTATTTATTTGATAGATTTCCTATTATTAGTTGACAATAATTAGGAAATTGGAGATCAAATATAATTAGGAAAATATAGTTTTCTTAATTATGTAGTTTTCTGAAGTAACCTAGTATTATTTTGTTTCCTGAATTTATGAGTTTAGGGTTTTTGGTAGACTTCTATATATAAGCGTGTAAAGTTGCTCATTTGTGTATTGCCAAATTTGAAGAGAGCTTATGTAAGATTAATGAGTGTTCTCATTAATTGTGGGAGTGTGAGAGTTCGCAAATGGAGTCTAGTATTATTTGTCATTGATAATAATATAAAGGTGAAAGAGTTCGTTCACTTAAAAATATAAATCTTTTGTGTTTATGTGCCATATTTTTTTGTGTATCCCATATAAAGTGTTTGTTGTTTATCCTATCAAAGTGGTATCAAGAATCAAGGTTTATGTTAGTAGTGATGGAAAAATTATAAAGTGGGTTGACATAAAGTTGCGTGCATCATCAACAATCAGATTAGCATTTGCACCGGAGATCAAGTATGATGCTCTTGAGGTGAATAACCCCAAGATTTTATGGGAACAGTTAGCAAAGACTTATCAGTTAAAGTCTTGGCCTAGTAAGTTGTTTCTAAAGAAGATGGAGATTTGGGAGATCATCTTAATCAATTTAATCGATTGATCACCCAACTAAGCAATTTAAATGAGAGGTTCAAGGATGAAGACAAATCTATTCTCCTTTTGGTGTCTTTACCAAAGAAGTATAATAATGTAATTACTTCTTTATTGGTGAGAAAAACGGAGCTAGCTTTGGATGCAACCATCGTGTGTCTTCTAGAAGTCAAAAGACTCATGATGCAAGAATTGGGTGACGCATATGATAGGGCATTGATTCTTGCTAAGGCATACAACAACAAGAAGAAATTAAGGTGGCAAAAATCATTCCAAGGTAAAGTGATTGCAAGAAAATTGGCCATATTCAATAGACTTTTCCAAAAGCAAAGGAGGACATGAAGGATTAGAAGAAGCTAAAGAGAAGGGAATTATTGCTATAGCGCAAGATGAAGGTGATTACCTTCTTCTTATACACGAGTCAGTGAAGGATAAAATGAATCTTTGACTCGGGTTGTTCTAATCACCTATGTGGGAGGAAGGAAAGCTTTTCTTCTTTAAAGAGGTGTGAAGATAAAAAGGTGACTTTACCTAATGAAGAAGAAACGAAAGTTTCAGGGGTCGTAGAGGTAGTGATTGTGCTTCACAACGACCAAGTAGTAACTCTAGGTTAGGTAAGGTATGTACCTAGTTTAGGAAAAAATTTAATCTCTTTAGGGAGGGTAGAGAACTGAGGTATCATAACCATATGATGGATGGGTGGATTACAATCACTTATGGGCTCTCGGTGGTTAAGGTTGGTAAAAGAAACGAGAGATATCTCTATGTTTATGAGCATGTTAAAAAAGACTTGCGTTCAAGGGAATGCGTCGTTGGTAGTCATATTGGGTTTAAGAGAAGGTTTGTTAAGAAGTAAACCCAGTATTATTTTGTTTAATAGATTTCCTAATATTATTTGATAATAATTAGGAAATTGGAGATCAAATATAATTAGGAAAATATAGTTTTCTTAATTATGTAGTTTCTTAAAGTTTCCTAGTTATATTTTGTTTCCTAAATTTATGAGTTTAGGATTTTTGGTAGACTCCTCTAAATAAGGGTGTAAGATTACTCATTTGTGTATCTCCAAATTTAAGAGAGAGCCTATGTGGGATTATAATGAGTGTTCTCATTAAGTGTGGGAGTGTTTGAGAGTTCTCAAACGGAGTCTTGTATTATTTGTCTTGATAATAATATAAGGGTGAAAGAGTTCTTTCACTTAAAATAATAATCTTTGTGTTTATGTGTCATATTTTTGTGAGTTTCCCATTTAAAGTATTTGTTGTTTTTTCTATCAAACCAAAAACTATATCTTTGCCTCTCCTGTCTCCACCAATTATTGAAAAAGTTCTGATAAAGACGAAAGTGTGCCTAATCGCTTTGTTCATGTTTTGTTTTTTTAGTTGTTAAATGATAATTTCATTCCTAGTTGATATTATAACTTATAAGATACAAAATTCTTTTTATTTTTTAAAAATTTTATTTTAGTTATTCTCTTTTCATAATTATGTTGTTTTTATTTGTTGGGTGAAATCAAAAAAATTATAAAATTACAGTTTTATACTAAAAAAAATTTACCGAAAATCTCAGGGGGTAAAGCCCCTACCTACCCCCTATAAGTTCCGCCTATGATCACAAGAATGAAAAGAAAGACTATAGTTCTAACATTCTTTATATTATCTACTATATTGTCTTGTTTAATTAGCTCTTTGGGGTGTGTTAGTTTAATTTGATACTCAATATGTTTCATTGTTACTCTTATTTTGCAAGTACAAAATGGGTGAAATTTAGTAGAAATGAAAACAAGTGGAAGATAGAGTTAAATGGTTAATATATAGAGAAACTATATGTTTGTTGATTAAAGGAATGAGAGTGCTTTAAACCATTGTTAAAAAAGAAAATAGTGCAAAATTAATAAAAACAAATTAAAATAAAAAGTGGTGCAAAATAAGAGTGAGAAAGAAAGTCTATATACTAATACTAGCATATTGCACTTTTTTCTTAAGTTATACCTAGGTATGATTACATTTAAATTTAAAGATCTAAAAATAAGAAAAGCCTATTAAAATTAATATCTATATGTAACATTAAGACTTTTTAAGTAGGAGAAGAAAAATCTAATAGAATTAAAATCTATTTCGTCTTATATCTATTTTGCTTCTTACATTCGATTTTTTCATTTTTTTTTTAAAAAAATTGAATCTCAATTATAGCTTTAAATATATTTTATAAAGAATTATATAAATTATATATTAATATTGTATAAATCGAAATGAATCTAAAAAGATTATTATCAGAGTACCTATTTGGCTTGAAGAATAATTCTCATTGATGAATGTATATAGATACAAAGAATAACCTAAACCTAAGGCTAGAATAGAAAATATACAAGGAATAATTCTCATAGACGAAGGCACCAAGCGTAGTAGTTTTCTACAAATTCCTTCTTTTTTAATAGATGATCTCTTAAGACTTCTGGCGGTCAACTAAATAAAAACTTAAAAAATAAAATTCCACCAAAAAGATAAAATTAATGTAATATATAATAACATATCATAAACGATATAATAACTAAAGAAAATTTTAAAATTAAAAGTCCACTAATGAGACAAAATTTAATCTAATATACAATAACAAATATATTAAATATAAGATAAATAACTAACATGTATCATAAATAGCATATACTATTAATATAATATAAAACACAATTTAAAATACAAATATCATAAAAATAACATATGAAAAAATAACATACCTTATTAATTAAATGTTGAAGAGATGATGTGGTTTTTAAAGTATAATGAGAAAATATGATTTTTTTTTTAAACATAGAATAGTGTATGTGTTGTAAAATATAATGTGATTTGTTATTTATATATGAAAAATGATGGTGGATGATAAGTGCTTTTATTTGCACTTATTAATACTAATTTACACTCCTTTTATGATGGTTTTTAGGACCATTTGTGTGTTTTTATAATGTAACTTTCATACTTTTGTCCTAAAAGCTCAATATTGTGTTTTATGTGATTTTTAGGCACAAATTGAAGTATTATTAGGTCTTACAGAGTAATAAGAGGGTGAAAGTTTGGAGAAATAGCCTAAGACCCCTAAAAAATAAAGAAAATAAGCTCACACTGTAAGAAAAATTAGTCTTGGGGGACAAAATTATCAGATTGTGGGCGTCACATAGTTGTGCGTGGCACAAGGCTTACTTAGGGCGTCACTACAATGAACGAAGCACAAAAGGTGTGTTCAGACGACACATATAGGTTGTGTAGTCCAAAATTACAACATGGGCCACGAATAAGTAACAATGTCGCCCACAATAAATACCACCCAGAATATTATTATAGGTCACGCATATGTCTGAATGTCGCCCAAAACCATAAAAGTAACGAGTCGTAGCTAAGCTTTATTTAAAAGCTATGACCTGTTGCCAGTCAGAGAAGAGTTCGAAAGATAGGCGGCGAGTCGCCCCAAAAAGCCACGATTCGTCGCAAGCTCATTGAAGTGCAAATTATATGGTTAGATGTTATTTTTAGTTTTTAGCCCGAAGTTATTTTTATCAATTATTTTCCTAGTTCCTTTAGTATTTATTTTCCATTGCTACTTTCATTTTTTTATGCAATTTAAGGTTCGGTTTCAATTCAAATTTGCAAGTTTCTTTCTATCTTGTCCTTTATTTATTTATTTAATTGTCTTCTTTACTTATTGTCTTCTTTAGTATCATCATTTAGATATTATTTATTATTGTTTTATGTTATTCTCCATGATTAATGAGTAGATTTCCCTTCTAAGATCGAGGGATTGATCCTAAGTTGTCATATGGGATGATTTTATTTGATTGATTATATGAAATTTGAATCTATGATTGAATCTATGCTTAAAGAACTCTAATATAAGTATCTCTACCAACCTTTTCAATGAAACGGAAGTTTGAATTATGTATAATTTAAGATTAAAGTATATTTAGGTTAGATTTATGCTAGTTTAGCCAATAAAATGAAAGTTTCAGGATTAAAATTAGTAAGATTTTAAAAAGTATTGATCAATAAAGCGGAAGCTTGAAATTAATTACATCGTTTTCAATCATATTAAGGATTTAGTTTCATATAATTAGGAGAACAATTGATTTCCATGCTATAAATAGGTGATTCCCGATATCCTAGACTTGCTTTATTATTATTTTCATATCAATTCATCGTTCTTGCTTTATTTATATAATTGTGCATTTTAATTGTTTGTCACAGTAGAAATAGATTTAACATCAATCATATTTGCGTGTTCAGTATCCCGGGATTATTAAATTAGACAAATTCATTAACTCGCTTTCCTGAGTTCGACCCATGTATCTACACGTACACCGTGCATTTGTAGTTAAAATAAAATTTCACATCAGTGGGTGGGGAAAATGAAAGTTTTAAACTTCCAGCTGATGTGCTACTGAATACCAACTAATTTCCTAACCCACTATTTTCCGACTAAAACGCGCTAGTCAAAAATTAGAATGTGGTGTTCCAACTAACTTTTTTAGAGTTTACTAGGAAATGCAGTCGTAACTTCCTACTAACATAGAATTTATAGGAAATTAGTCGGAAATTCCAACTCACACCATTCAGTCGGAAATTTTCCACTTTTCTGGTGTTAGTCGGTTTGTGCATTTTTTTGTAGTGGTTAGAATATCATAATTTTTTAATTGTTCCGCCTCTTCATATTTACCCGCCCACTTTAGGGATAATGACCCTTTTTGTTGAGGTAATTGTAGAATTTTAAGGATATTTACCCGCCCCACGACCTGCAAATACAGTTACTGAATCGCATTTGACCCGCCCACTTTTGATCCAGCCCAACCCGCCCGTTTACCAACTCTAAGTGTCTTTTAAATCATTTTGTTTCCAAGGTAACTTGCTGTCATTCTATCCAAATCATCCCAAGGTTCTACGCTCTTATAAGCTTGATCCTTTATCCCTATCATGTTTCATAAAATTACCAATCATCATTATGAATTCAATTTGCAAGGAACAAAATAAAATTATCCAGGATTGAATTAGAATATCAATGATACCAACACAACAAAACTATGAACATGAACACATGAAGAACAAATTTCATAGCAGTTGTGATAAAATAATACTAACAAAGAGATGAAGAATGTTTTCTGTGTATTGGAAATGGCATAGAAAGAGCCTATTTATATAACCCTAAAAGAATCATTTGAAAAATTCCCAAATGACTACGTGCGACTTTAATGCCCAAAAAATATTACAAAGGCCCCAAGTCTTTCATGTGAAAACAAGATTTCAAATAATCTTTGAAAGAGATAAGAGCAGCGGAATCATTATAACAGATGCTTCGGAGTAAGTGAAGAGTGAGTAATCTGAATAAGATTAAATAAAACCATAAGCTTTGAGAACAGCTACTAGCTTCAAAAACCAGCAGCGGGGAGCTTGTTTCAGACCATATAAAGACTTTTTTCAAGCGACAAACCATATTCGAAGTATCACATGTAAAACCAGGAGGGAGTTTCATGTAGATCTCTTCAACAAGATCCCCATGAAGAAAAGCACTATGAACATCCATCTGGTGAAGATTCCAATTTTTAGAAGCAGAATAGCTAGAAACGCTCTGGCAACAGGAGCAAATGTCTCATTATAATCAAGACCTTCAACTTGATGATTTTCAAATACAACGAGACGAGCCTTGAGACGTTCAATACTACCATCAAAGTTATACTTGATTTTATAAACTTATTTGCTACCAAGATCTTTCTTTTCTTGAGGCAAAATAGTCATATCCCAAGTGTCATTGTCTTTTAAAGCCTTAATCTCCTTTTGCATGGCCTCTCTCCAACCAGCATCTTTAACAACAATTTTAAAGGATTGAGGCTCTACTCCGTTAGTGAAAGCTGCTAAGAAAATTTTATGCTTCACAGTAAATTTGTCACAATTAACATAATGTGCTAAAGGAAAAGGAGTACCTGAGGAAGATAACGGAGCGGAAGAAGAGGAAGATGGACTTTTAGAAAAGACAGTGTTGATCACAAAATCACACAGCTTCACAGGTGAAATTTTTTCACGATGACCACGACCCAAAATTTCCACAATGGTAGGTGATGTAACATCATTATGAGGTAAAAAATTCTCAATAATAGGTAAGGCTAAAGAAACATCCATAGAAGAAGTAGTAAAAAGAAAAGTACTAGTAATGGCACTAGTCATAGGAGTAGTAATGCTAGGAGGTGAAGATTGTATAGAAGAATTGTCAAAATAATCAAAGATGGGTTCCTCTATTGTTTCGGTGGGTTCCTCCATTGCTTCGGTATCAAGATATTGTCATTTGAGGTAATTTTAGCATAAGGAAACTTGTTCTCAAAGAATGTAACATCCCGAGAAACAAAGTACTTTTTGGAATCTAGGTCATACAACAACCATCCTTTCTTTCCGTATAAATATCCCAAAAAAAACACATTTTCTGCTCCTACTAGTAAATTTATCCCTTTTGGATTGTTGATTGTGAGCATAGCATAAACACCCAAAAACACGAAGTTCATCAAAAATAGGTGGTTTGTCGAACAATATTTCAGAATGGGTTTTATTTTTGAGGAGAGGAGAAGGAGTTTTATTAATGAGATGTGCTGCTGCAAGAATACACTCCCCCCAAAAAGTTAAAGGAAGATGCCCTTGGAAACGTACTGCTCTAGCAACATTGAGAATGTGTTTGTGTTTTCGTTCTACCCTCTCATTTTGTTGTGGAGTACCAACACAAGAAGTTTGAAAAATAATACTATTGACAAGAAAATATTCTTTCAAACAATTGAATTCAGTTCTATTATCACTTTGGACAATTTTGACAGTTTGAGAAAATTGTTGCTCAACCATAGCAATGAATTTCATGAATAACTTGAATACTTCTATTTTATCAACCATCAAATAAACCCAACAAGCACGAGAAAAATCATTTACTAAACTCAAAAATAATGAGAACCACAAGAAGCGGGAGTATCATATGGTCCCCACAAATCACAATGAACAAGCTCAAAAATATGAGTTGCTTTATGCTCACTAACAAGAAAGCTGTCTCAGTGTTGTTTAGAACGAAAACAAGTCTCACAATCTTTATTTAAATTATCCCTAGAATTACATAGAAAAGGAAGTAATTTTACTACTTTCTCTGAAGGATGACCCAATCGATTATGCCAAAGAACAAGGGATGATGTTGGGGAAGTACCGACTAACGTAGCTTGTACTATTGACATTTGCTGAAGGTAATAAAGTCCATCTCGCCTCTCACCCGTTCCAATCAGCTTTCTCGAGTGAAGGTCCTGAATAGCACAAATGTTATGAGAAAATTGGACAAAACACTTAAAATCATCATTTAACTGTGAAACAGAAATTAAATTGCAATCTAACTTCGGAACATAGTACACATTTTGAAGAACAATGGTGGTAGTCAAATAAACTGTTCCCGATTTTGTAGCAAGTACACTTTCTCCATCAGGCAATCCCACTGGAAAAGAATCAATGTCTCTTACATGCTTCAAAATTTTCAAAACATGGTTAGAACATCCACTATCAATAATCCAAGATAAAGAATGCTCACCATGTAAACGAGAAGAGGTAGTAGTATTACCAAAATCAGATATAAGAGACTTTCATTGTTCACTTGTAAAACCTGTTAACATCTCCCTCCCTGTTGGTGATGAATTTGTAGAAATAGAAACAACAGAAAAGGAGGAGATACCACTTTAGGTTGTGCTCATGGTAGCATTATTAGCATGTACATTGATATGCCGCCACGAGTTGGTTGTGCTTTGTTTTTTATTTCCTCCCTTTTGCTTTCCAAATTTCTCAATATACCAATCCGGAAAACCATGTAAAAGAAAACAACCATTATTATCATGCCCTTTTGGATTACAGTGGGTGCAATATAATTTTTTGTCTTATCAACTCGTGATTGATCGAGGCCTCTAATGGCAAAGCCCACAACAGTTGCAGGTTCTTCACGCTCTTGAGTATTACCACGAACTGGCTCTTCTTGAATGACTTGTTGAAGAGCTTTATTCAAGGAGGGTAAAGGTTCACGAGAAAGCAAATTCGAGCGCAAAGGACCATAATATTCAGTATATAGACCAAGTAAAAACTAATGCAAATAGTCATTCTCACGTCGTTTTTCATGTGCGTTTCCAATGTTACATTTACAATTCCCACAAGTACATGATAGAAGAGCCTCATGATGATCCAACTCATCCCATAAGATACATAATTTGCTATAATAAACTGAAACAGACAAGCTTTTTGTTTGTTCACATTTATTTATGGCAGATTTTAATTGTTATATTCTAGGACCATTTATCACAGAGAATCGCTCATATAAATTGTTCCAAAGACGTTGCGCATTATCATATTTGGAGAGCATAGAAGATACCTGATGCAAATCTATGACAAACCAGATCCTCTAGATTGCATAGAAAGTATTAACCCAATCACTGACTTTGGAACACAAGGAATTCTTCTTAAGACTGATCAATACAGCCTCTGTCAGTCACGATCAAGACCAAGAAACTGATTCTTGGCTGATTACTTATGGGTTAGATAAGCCTGGCTTCACTCACCACGTCCCTCTATCCCTCTTATACAATCCAATGTTCACTCCCTTGTATTGTGTAGATTCTTGAAATCCTTATGATTGCTTCACTCACAATCAGAAGAACTCCAATGAGATGCTTCACTCACACCCCTTTGAAGAAAGTTGCACACACAATACTTTCTAATCACAAGAAAACTTCATTCTGAAATGAATTCTGAAATTTTATTAACAAACTTAACTAACTCCTACAATGAAAGGTTTAGGCTTATTTTTAGACTAATGATCATTTCTAGCCGTTACACAAATCATACAGCACGCCTAATACACGCGGTCTAACAAACAAAACAGAAAACAGAAAACAGAAAGGGCTTTGATTTCTGTTTTGACATGGTTCCTTTACCCATGCTTCCTGGCACGTGCCCTCATTCCTTTTCCTTGATTATTTCTCTTCCTTGTAGTGTGCTATGCAGTCTATCTCCATCCCCCTTTGATTGATCAGAAGAGTTCTTGTTCCCCTTGTGTTCAGTCCATGCAAGGTGGTATGGCAAGGGCTATGCTGAGTATGTTCTGTTTCTGAAAGGAGGTTGTTTTCCTCTTCTTGGGAAGTACTGGATTCTTTGACTGAGCCTGAGCTTGTATATGGGCTTGGGCTGATGTTCTTGCTTGAAACAACCATATTTATTTCAATACCTCAATGTGAATGGTGTTGGTGATCCAAGAAACGAGCATACAATAGATAGTTTGCCATCATCCTTTGTGACTGGTGCATCATAACTAGTAATGTTGCCATCAAGAAATCCAAATTTGCGGCGAGACGTGAGAGCCACGCGAATTGCATAAGACCAATCTTCAAAATTATCTAACTTCAAACGAACCGGAGTAATGAAATCTCCAGGACGATCTTGAGCACCAAGATAGGAGGGGGAATTTGGAGGAATGGTAGAAGGAGGCAATGAAGATTTGGATGAGTCACTGTTAACCATGATGTTAATGGTGCTACAAACAAATTAAGTACCAGGATTTCAAGAAATTGACCAAAATTTCAATTTCATGGAAAAAAAATGCTAGAAGCAAGAGAGCAGTGATTAATAGTACTGCAAAACTAGAAGAAAAAGAAAAAATAGAACCTTGCTCTTCATACCATGATAAAGTAATACTAACAAAGAGATGAATGTTTTCTGTGTATTGAAAATGGCATAGAAAGAGCCCATTTATACAACCCTGAAAGAATCATTAGGATCCTAAAAAATAATTCTAAGTATCATATGATATTATCCCCTAATATTTTGCCTTAAAATAAGCTAACCAAATATACAGAATAATAAGTTGCCTTAATAAGTTGTATTGTTTATTTGTTTACATCACTTACCAAACACACAATACATACGGTGATGATTACGAGTACATAATAGCACATAAGCAAACGTGTGTTACATTCATTAACAAAATCCAAATCACAAATTGTTGTATGAGACGCTCTCACTGAGAGATGAGCCTCATACATGGGTTAAATAGCCCATCTCATACATATTATGAAAACACATACTCCTTATTTGAGCGTCTCAATGAGAGGCGGTCTCATACAAGAGTAGTTTACTTGCTGTAGCAGCAAACAAAGCCTTATTACATCCAGAAGCTTAGGCTTATCTTAGTTTTTTATTCTATAATACAAAAAGTGCACATCAAGATGTATCAAACCATACAAAAACTATAAACAAGAAAAACATCAAAGGGGAAATCCTTTTAAAGCTTCCCATCTTTCAATTCCTATTGGCCGTGGGAGATACACTGCCAACGGACTATAACAGGAGAACTTTCCTTTCCTGAAAGCGGCATCATCATGCTTAACTAATATCCTCAAAACAGCTCGAACCATACCCCAAACGTCTTTAGGCTTTGCAATCTCTGAATTGTTATCGTTCATACTAGGCATGGACGACAGCATTCCCATATTTGAATTATAGCTTGATCCTATAAAAAAAACCGTTGTTTTGTTCCCCCTTCGGTTCAGCAACAGGAATCCAACTTGATGTTTCAAACCCGAGCATAGTGGGTAAAGATGGATGCGTAAAATCATGCAGAGAAAAGTTGGCATGCTCACTACATGACCCTGCTAGTAAATCCATCAGAAAGGGACTGTTCATAGCCATCGATCCATCAAGCTGATAGTTATGTCCCTCGGTATTAGAATCCAACATTTGAATCTCTGGTTGATCTATATAGACAAACATTCGTAGAAGAAGAGCATCTTTATTAGAGAAATTTCGACTAGCACAACAAAAGATAGAATATGTAACGTTTGTAAATATCGTGCAACAAAGGATAAATCATACCATGATAAACCGGAGGGACGAAAAACTGCTGGCTGTCGAAGCCTGGAATATTGGGTGATGCCAAGTCATTTAGATTTGAGCTAGAATTCCCGGATAAGCATGAGGTAGCACATTGAACGATTGCATCCCATTTTTTTGGCGCAACATTCAGAATCTGCACACACATAAAAAGGGTTCATCAAATTTACTTAAAAGAAAAACTATACAGAGTAACAGGTCATTACATGATGATCATTGGAAGCAGAGAAGTTCCCCTACTTGGCGGAGCAAAGACTCGTCAAGGTAATATTGTGTTACAAAGTCCTTGACTTTGTAAATTTGATGTTCTGCCAATCTTTTGCAGATCTTGCCATCTTTTGCTATCCAGCGCAAACGCCAAACATCATCTTCTGGAGATGGAATCTTACGCTTCTGGTAATCTGTATTTTCATACAACTCTTCATCATTGCGAATTTTCGAGAGTTACCTATCGTACAACAACAAATTACCAAATGCTTTTTCGAATGTCATGGTATTTGTTGCGTTGGTTTTTACACAACCGAGAAAACAGACCTTGCTAATGCATTACTCTTTTGGGTAAGCTGTTGCATCGGTTGTACTAAACAACGCAACAAAGTCTTATTTAGCGCAACAAAATTAATCCATTTTTAGTCATTTCTCATACAATAGACGGAAGACTTGTCGCATTGAGATTACTTTCTTCACCACTTAACCAACACAATAAGCCTTCTATAATCTATGCAAAAGGGTATTATGTACTAGTGGAGATAATTGATCAAATAGCTCCTCTATTCAAATGATTTTAGTTTCCGCTAGTCCAATCAGTTAATATAATCACTTATCACTTATCAGCGAACACAATTTATTATCTATCAGCTATTAGCTATCATACTATCAACTATCGGCAATACATGTGACAAATTCTAACAAGTTATGAAAAGCTTTCATATTTCATATGGTAATAAGAAGAGATTGCTTAACAAAGTTGCATAGTACATGTAAAAGAGAAAAACACTTACTCTCTCCACGGCGATCTTTCACCTTAAAAGGATTACTTACCGCTTCCCTAACATGGGATCCATTGGCTTCAGCCATAGCTCCCAGTCGAAACATCTTGCTTCGTTCCCAGCTCGAGTTATCTGTAAAGCAAACATCACCAATACAACCAATCCCATTGTGCAATGTGATAACCACATCTCTCCCAACCAACAATGGCCTTTTACCATCTCTCTCAAACACAACGTTTTTTTCAAAGTCATGTTTTGTCCAATCCTCCAATTCCTCGGCCTTAAAATGGCCATGAAGAACAAAAAGTTTCACTTTTATTGACGATAGAGGGCCAGTTGTTACTCGATGCCCTGTAATCGCATCGAGTAAGAACAATTTGATAGCAGAAGATCCTTCAGAGTCTAACTTGTTCACAGTAAACAACTTAGTGGGTAAGGTTCCTTCAAATTGTAACTTGAACTTTCTTGGTTCACTTGGCTTAGCCTGACTTGGTAATGACCTGTGTGATCAAAGTAAGAGGTCTAAGCTAATAAGCAAACTCAAAACTATTGCTATGCTTAAATAAAGGTCGCTTGATCAAGCTAATGTGCAGCCGCCAAACAGTAGCTTATAGTGTGTTCAGCTTGATCGAGCAGGCGGGTTGTTCAATCGAGCAGAGTGTTAGAACTTTGGTTTTTGCGCTTTCATACATGAAAACTTGTGGGGATTATGTAAGCCTCCGATTTTTATTAGTTGCTACAGAAACTGTAGCAATTACTGTTCATCAACTGATCTTATTTGGTATATATTTCTTCATGTATAGCGTAAAACATAGTCAAGTGGGATCTTATTTGTTTCGTCTTAATGCATATTTTCGTAATATTAACTTTTTAAAATTTTTTATCATATGAAATTAAAGATATTAAAGATTAAATTGTGCATTGGATAGCGTGAAAAATAAAAATTTAGCAACTATTTAAAAACTAGAGGAAGTATAAATCTTTTGAAATGGAGCAGGCGCCTAAAGGTGCCCATTAAACACTTATATTATTTTGTTGTCTTTGCATTGTTTGTGACTTGTGAGTGTGCTTGTTCGTTATTTTACACCCTTCACACTAATATAATTGTCACATTTCCTTATTTGGCAAAACCATATTAATTGTCACATTTCTATTTTTGTCAATTTTTTTTTACCTAAATATCCTTAGTTCACACATGTAATTACGAATATACCCCCATATATCTTACTTACCCTTCACTAATTACCCTTCACTACTTACCCAACTACCACCTTTTTAATGAACTCCACACCACTCTTAATATCCGTGCCCAAGCAAATGGGACATTTATATTGATGTGGAGGGAGTATTATACTCCCTCGCTTTATCCTCTTATTTACATCAGTGTGTTCATATTCACAAGATAGTGAAAGCAAAGAGGAAAAATAAAAGGCAGGATTTATTCAAATCAACCTCAAAAGTATTAAAAGCAACATGGAGAAAGGGCTGACCTTGAGATGGAAGGCAAAGAGTGTTGTATTACCTGTTGTACCTCCTCTCGGACCTGTTTATGTTATAATAATGTTAAATTGGACAAGATTTATTGGGCATGGATCGAATTCGAGTTGGGTCTAGTTAGATTCAAATCCATAGGATCTGAAAATTTAGACGCAGACTCAAACCCTTAGGATTTTGTGTGTCTAGGGTCTGGATCTGAGTCTAAAGCAATATTTTGTTTTTTTTCTTGGAAAATTTTTAAAAATATATTATACAATTTTCGTCCATTTGTATAAAATTATTTAAACATTTCAACTAACCAAAATCTTCTAATACTTTATACTACGAAGAGACCAAATATATGAAGTTTTACAACATTTAAGTTCTTAAAACGAAATATTAATCAATTCTTTCTATTTTTAATATAGATACAACGACCGTATTTCAAATTATATAAACCGAAAAATTTTCAAATCACGTAATGTCCAAAGTATAATAGAGTTCCAAATCAAATAATTAAATACACATGATATCTAACATATAGTTTTGAAAAAAATTGTAAATGGATCCATAGGCCGGATCTGAGTCGATTATGGGTGTCAAACACGTGGAGACAGATCCGGACCCCAAGATAAACCATGGTTGTTTGCATTTTTAAAGTTATATTATAGTAGGTTAGTTACCAAAAGCGTTTGTGGCTCAATGGATAGAGTATCTGCATGTGAAGCAGAAGGTTTGGGGTTTTAATTCTACTGGGCGCAGGTATCAGTTGGGGAGTTTCTTCACTGCACGCATCTCTCTTTACTCCCTCCTTGGAGGAACGGGTATGATTTGTCCGCATCATTCAGGAAAAAGAAAAACCCCCACCCGGACCCTGCCTTATATGGGATATTGGAAGTGTCCTTTACCTTTACCTTTTATTAGAGTAGGTTAGTTTTTAATTTATAAGCTAAAACATAATACAAATGAGATTTTAATTAATTCGTCTCAATATAAAGATTAATATCTAATTTTTATAATTTTCATTATACATAATTAAATAAATTAAAGAATTAGATGTATTAGACTACTTGAAAAACAAAACAAGTTTCATGGGAAAATAATAGAAAATCACAATTATAATAAAAATACTAAAATCAAACAAAAACTGTTGAATTATGATTGAGTGCAGTAGTGCCTAAAATGGACACGACATAGTGACATGCCTTTATAAATTTTGTTAAAGTTGACTTGACTATTTTATTAAATTACTTGCAAATCTTAACCTCAATATACTTCTAAGATATTTATGAAAAGTGTTACTTTAATATAGACTTACGTCCTCTTTATCAACTGTTCACTCAGTTTTTAAGAAATTGCAACATTACATTTACAAACAGATTTAAAAATGATGAAATTATCCAAAAAATTAAAATATATAGATAGGATTAAAAGAAATTAACATACTTATTTAATAAAATAAAATTATAGTAAAACATAATAAATAAGTTAAAAGGACAAGTGTGATAAAGTTATCCAAATAGATAGGAATAAGTGGTAAGTATACAACAACATAAACTATAAAGTAATAGTCCCTCCTATTCACTTTAAGTGTTCTATCTACTTTTGAGACACTATTTATTTATCACTTTTAAATTGCATTTTATTATTAATTTATAAGTTAAAACATAGTCATTGGGAATCTTATTTGATTCGTTTTGATGTAAAAATTATTAATATCAACTTTTTATAATTTTTAATTATACATAACTCGATATATTAAGAATTGAATAAATGCATTGAGTAGAGTGCGTAAAGTAAATGAGACACTTAAGATGAATAGGAAGGAGTATAGAAAAGAGTAGTTGATACCGCTTTTCG
Organism: Amaranthus tricolor; assembly: GCF_026212465.1. Taxonomy (NCBI): domain Eukaryota; kingdom Viridiplantae; phylum Streptophyta; class Magnoliopsida; order Caryophyllales; family Amaranthaceae; genus Amaranthus; species Amaranthus tricolor. The sequence continues at coordinate 9,464,997 of NC_080058.1, forward strand.
GATTAAATTCTCCAATTGGACAGAATATGCTTGAAACCATAACTTTTCTTTGCACACACACCTGATCAACAAACAACACACACAACTAAAACATTTTAAAATAATAACTTAATTGTTCTTTTTAAAAAAGTTCTTCAATACATAAATTTCTTTAATCCAAGTGGGTTAGAGAATTCTAATAAATGGAGATAAAAAACTAATTTTTCATGTTAATTGTGCTAATTGAACCTCTTTAATCGGTAAAAAGAATAGCTTTTAATCCATTGAGTTAACTCATAATTATCTATAATTAAATATATAAAGAATTGAATTAAATATAGGCCAGAAAAAGAGAGTATTATATTACCAATGGTTTATTAGTTGCTACATAATAACCATTGTTCAAGCATTATTGTCTTGTTCTTTATATTTAAGAAAAAACATTCTCAAGTATAATCTTGTTTGATTCATTTAAAAATGGTATTGAAAATCATGAAGTACCCTATTGTTGAGGGTTTTTTTTTTTAATCCTTGTAACGGGGTTTGACTCATTATCGACAGGAATGATTTATTCTTTCGCCCCCTTTGTCTATAAGCATTCTCTAGCCTATACCAAATTAAATAAATGTCTAACAGTAAATAATTTAATTAAATTATAAAAAATTCAAATAATAAATTTATTAATACGAATAAAACAAGATTTTAATTGAGTATTTTCTAATGTATAAACTTAGATATGAAACACTTTGTATTGGAATATATATTCTAGAGATTTGGCTGATTTTTCAGGTCGAAAGTATTGGTTGATGTATGAATTGTTATGCAACCGTTTTAGTCAATTATCATCAAGATGTTTGATAAATTTTAAAGGTTTGTTGTTTACAAGAGAAAAAGTCGTTTTTTCAGCTGATTTGAAATTCATTTGACTATAAAGCAAATAAAAAGCACCCATTATTATTTGTCAATATTAGATTTAGTTATGGTGAATATCTCGTGCAACAAAGATTTTCTAGGCTAGGATTAGATGGAGATTAATTTCTCCAAAACATAACTTAGCCTTACTCATACAACTTAGCCTTTAAACCAAATCTACTCTAGTCTTAAATATAAATCATATTACTACTTAATATTTTACCATCAAAATATACCCAAATAAAATATATAAATTAAATTCATAGAATTAAATCTACTACATACTTTGACAATTTAAGCCGTTGGTTTCGTTGATTTGCACGAAACTGTGGATTACCATTCTCGTCTTTACCAGGAAAACCCTTCTTCAAAACCATCCAAATTTATGAGTATGATTTTCACTTTCTATTACTTAAAATAATTAAAGTAACCAAAAAATGATGTTCAAAATGATTAATTTATAGACGAACAGAAGGGAGAAATGAGGGCCCGGTTTACGATTTTAGGTGAATAAACAAACGCGTGGGCCGTGGAATGTCTACTAATTGCCCAAAACAGCCGAAGTCAAGTAAACTCTATACTAATATTCTATTTTCGAAGATTCAGCTATTCTTGTAATAGATCGTTTATAAATAAAACGGCGTATATCAAATCAAAAAGCTCAATTACTTTATTACTTAAAATATTTAATTTATATATAAAACACTTTTCGCAAATTTACCGTTTTATACAATTATATGTGTTACTATTATTAATATTATTATTATAATTATTATAGTAGTATGAAAATGACCATGAAACCACTTTTGTGGAATTCCAAGTTTATCAAGAAAACAGAGAAAAAGAAAATAAAAAATAAAGACTTTGCTTGAATTTTCTTAAGAACGGTCCATTTACCTAATCATGAATTAATATTGAAGTTTATATATCATCAAAGATAAAATATTGGAAGTTTAATTTCTTACTTCTTCTATGTTACATCTATTGCATTGCTTACACAAAATAGTACGGCCATCATCCAATATATTTGCAACATCATATGTTTCAGTAGTCCAACTCAATATTTTTATTAGCTAGTCTCTTGAGATACCCTCTCTTTGTGAGACGTATCTTAAGCTCAACCCGTTAAAGATTAATGTCTACTTACCTTATTTTTAATGCTTACTTACATTATTTTTAATGCTTAATTACCGTTTCCTTAATGTCTACTTTCAATATCTTAAATGTCTACTATATCATTCTTAATGCCTACTTAAAATATTTTACAAAATATATAATAGGCCGGCTCAATTAGAAATGGTCTCTCAAAGAGACCGTCTCTTACAAGAATTTGTGTATTTTTATTTTGTATATGACCTTGCATGGTTGCATTTTTTTTTATTGTCATCCAAATATTTTTTCATTCCTTAAAGTATTACATTGTCATGACGTGAAAAAAAATCATCGCATTGTCATTTACGAACATTTTATATTACCAAACCAACATATTTAAGCAATATAATAGTGTCTAAATCCTTTTTCTTCTTAAATGCTTATATTAGAAGCTTTGAGCTATATGAGTTTATATAATTATTCCATGCACAAAATTTAAGTTTGCAATTACATATATTTTTTATTTAACTACACGTGTGATATAAAAATAAGTTAAGTTTATTAAAGCATAAATTTTAAATGATAAATGATCATAAAAAATAGTTATTTGCTAAATTCTTATCTTGAACTTTCTATATAAATTCATTTTGATGAAAATTAATTCAATATAATATTCCTTAAATTATCTAAAAAATGTGTATTAAAATAATTTATGTCATAGATGCCTAGTTGGGTTTCAAAAATGGTATCAGTAAGACTTGTTTTAATTGATATTGTTAATGGGATACTTGTTTCTTTAATCACAAAAATCCAAAATAATATTTGTTTGAAGACAAATAGAATATAAATAGTATTTATAATTGGTTTTATTTTATCTTTTTTATATCAAATCAATCATAAATTTGTGATTGATTTTTTGTGTTTTTTGAGTGTTGAGAGATTTCCATATATTAATTCAATTCTGAATTTAATTACTTAATTTATCATTTATGTATTATATGATAATCAGTTAATTATATAAATATTGGATTGAAGTAGAGTTCATAATGATAACCATAATTACAGATATCAACATAACTAAACCACAGATAAGTCATGAGAAGTACGTGTAACATGAAAAATTACATAAATGTTGTTTGCACATGTCAACTTTAACTGCCCTACCTTGCACAACCTTAGTAACTTCAATGTTCGACTGACAATTATCTAAATACATAACTTAATCCTGATTAAAAAAATTAAATATAATTTTACATGTATTTAGCTTCAATGTGCTCATGAAAGAACTCTAATTTGGGGGACTTGATGAATATGTTAACATGGTGAATATGTTAACATGGAAATTTTGTTAATTTTTAATATAAATATTTTTTTATATCGAACACTTTTTTTGGTGAATCGATACTTAATTCTGATCTGGTTTAATTAAGTCGAGCCACTAGCATCATTGGAATAAAGCACTGCAAACCTATTGTATTAGCAAATCTTTATTGGTCTTTCAATCTCATTAACTATTTGTAGTCTGGTGAAAAATTTACGTAACCATATTATTTGGTTTGATGGGTCAAAAAATGCTATTAATTATTCCTCTATGGTAGAAGTAGCTATAATATCTTGTTTGGCACTTCTTTGTGAAATTGCACAAGCTGTTAATAGATAAACTTAACAAAAAGTTGATCAACTTGTGTCTTGGCACCCCGCAAATCAGAGTCGGTCACACAAAGGAGGGCTTCTCCAAGATCTTTCATCTCAAAATTTTTGGTATAAATCTCTTGATTGCATTTCAGTTTGCCTATAGTGTTCGTCGCTATCAACATATCATCAATATACAAAACCTAGAAAGCCATTTTACTCCCACTAAACTTATGATTTATATACGCAATCATCAGCAAGATTTAACTCCAAACCAAACAAGATTTATAAACGCAATCATCAACAAGGTTTAACTTGTTGAAATTTCTGGTACAATTGATGAGATGCTTGCTTTAACCCATATACGGATTTTCATAGCTTGCATACCATATTCTTTGATGTTGCATCTGCATAAATTTGTGGTACCATTTTACTAATCATTCTCATTATTGTTGGATCTATAGAAAAAAGTTTTTCAAAGTTTGGAATTTTGAAGCCATTTTTGTGAAGCACTATGTCCTAAGAGAGGCTAATGGTACTGATTCAAAGAAAATTGAAAACAATATTTTGGAAAAAGTTGATGTTGAATTGTTGTAATAATTTTGCTTCAAAAGACATGTGAAAAGAACAACACTTTTTTAAGTGATTTATTTGTAAACTTTTTATATTTAAAGTAACTACATATTTTGCCTTGAGTTGATTTTTTAGAGTGGAAATTTTTTTATCAACAACTAATGAAAAACATATTTTGAAAGACAACATAAAAATAAATAGGGCTTTTGAATTTTTTTCTCTATTCAACACATTAACAACAAGTCGTCGCTACTTAAACTTTACGATTTTGAAAAAGCGACGAGTCGTCGATTGTGGCAACGACTCGTCGTTTGTTACTGTTTCATTTAGGCACACGTCATTCTACACTACTTTGACAATTGATATTTTTAGTTTATTTTATTTTATTTAACGGTTTTAATATTAATGTTTCAGTTCCTTAGGAAGAGTCAAGAGTGTTTCCATAATATAAGTAGGATATTAAGGTTTAGTTTAAAAACAAGTTTTGAGTAGTTTTTATTTTCAGTAGTTATTTTTATGTTTTCTTTCGTTTTACTTAAAAACATAATATTTCAATTTTCTTTGTTCTTTCATTTTCTTATGCCAATGAAAATTCAATTGTCATTATATTCTGTAAGTTTCTCTTATGTTTGTCCTTTATTTATTATTTAATTGCTTTTCTTGCTAGTGTTTATTATGTCTAATTTTATTTCTAGGGATTTATTTGTTGTTTTCATGTTAGTTTTCAGTCTAGTGAGTAGATTTCTTTTCTAGAATTAAAGGATTGATTCTAATTGTTGTACGGAATGATTTTATTTGACTAAGAATATTTTGCCAACTACAACCTTTAAGCTTAGTTGCTTTAAAAACTATAGCCTTAAAATTTAATTTTTGCAAACTACAAACTCCAATTTACGAAAGTCAATAGTCATCATCATCATCATCATCCTATCAAATGTATTCCGCTCATAGAAAAATTATGGACAGGATTTGGAAAGAGAAGGATGACAGCAACTCATACCCATAATACCCTTTTAGTGATAGAGCCAAATCATAGTAATCCGATGACTTTTTTATTCCTAAAATACCCTTTGACCTTTTCTTTTACCTTTCTCTTAACTCAAGTCATTTACAAATAACCAAAATTCCTAACCACACTCCTTTACAACCTTCTCACCTCTCTTCTCCACCACCACCACCACCCCTCCTCACCATAACTCTATCTCCATCCATCATATTCTCTTTCCTCTATCTCCATCCATCATATTCTCTCTCTTCCACTATAACCACTCTCAACACCCCATAACCACCTTTCCACCTTCACTTACTATTGATAAAATTAAGAATTGTCTCTTAATTCTTTTCTAGTATTCTACAAAAGACTATTATAATTTTCTTCCAAAATCTTTATTAGAATTGTGTAGATTTCTTTTTGCTAAAAACAGTTAATTTCTTTAGTGAACAAAACAAAATAAAAGAAGTTAATTTTGTATCTCAACAAGAACAAGAATAGGAAGATGATGATTTCTTCTTTATGATGAAATTTAAGATTGTTGGCTTTCTTAGGTTTTGATGATGACTACACTTTATATAAACAAATGTATTTTTAGAGATTGTATGCAGGTCGATATCCGGTTGTGATTAAGATCGTTGATAGTGCCTATGACTTAGTCTATGGATGTGTACTCGTCAAAAAAATCCAATAAAGTTAGATAAGGTATATTGCTTAGTTATCAAATGTAGACAGGAGGTCTACTGTTCCCAAGTTTGATGATCTGACCTTACTGGAAAATAGAAACAGTGCATTGTTCCTAGATTGGAGTCTAGAGAAGATATGTCTGCTGGAAAATCTGGTTAAGTTATTTTCTGATTATTTAGTTGATATATTAGTTAAAATTAATTTGTTGCATTATTTATTAATTAAGTTAATTGGAAAAATATTTTATAATCACCTAAAAATATAACCGTGTGATTTTCTAATTATGGAATTTTTTTTTTTCTTATTTTTCTCCTTTTAAAAAGGCTTTTATTTTGGATCTAATTTAAGTAAGTAACTAATCTACCTATTATTAGAAAAAGGGAAACTGTAGCTTTTGCTTAAGCACCAAGCTTCCACTTATTTCTCTCTTATTTATGAGAAAAGGTACAAGTGTTAACCGTGGGTTTTGACCTTGTAATTCATGTCCCATATTATTCTCCTTATTTTTAGGGATAAGGGAATAATGGGTAGTTACTTTCTTTTTCTTAGCTAAACAAACTCTATAAATAGGTGACTTGTTTGTTCCTCAAAAATTGCTTCGTATGAGCCATAAAATCCATACGAGAGATTGAAAAAATTAACAAGAAATATTTTGTTCAAAAATTGCCAATTAACTTATAATATTTTCTTATGCAACTCCTTAATTTTATCTTTAGAGAATTTAGCCTTGTAAAGGGTTTTTGAGAGAATTGTTGTAACTAGACTTGGATAAGTCTAGAGAAGAATTAGAAAGCTTCTAGTAAAGCTAGAGAAGAGAATAGCTTTGAGTAAAGCTAAGAGAGAAGCTTCGAGTGAAGCAAGAGAAAGAGAAGTTTGCCTAGTTAGAGAAGCTTCGAGTGAAGCAAGTTGTTTTATGTAATTGTAACAAATTGCTTAAAACATATTGAAGAGTTTTGAAATCCCGAGGAGTCGTGATTTTTCCTTCTATTTAGGCCTAGAAGATTTCCACGTAAAATTATGTTGTCTCTTTTACTTTTTCGGATTAAGTTTAAGTTTTAATTCTTCAATCTAATTTCGCAAAAACAGGGCTAAAATACTTAAACTTATTAAAACAACAATTCACCCCCCTCTTGTTGTCAATCCCATCTCTAACACTGTCTACAATTGGTATCAGAGCATATAATCAAGGATTTCATCAGAACATATTTCAAATCAAATGTAAATATATTGAAGTGTAAGGCCTAAGTATAATATTATCAAATCAAAGCATTAAAGCAAATCTATACTTCCTTACTTCAACAAGTTCCAGTTTTAGAGTATAATAATTGGAGCTCAGCATGTCTAGAATATTAAAATATATAGCATGTTATATCAGAGCTTTTCATTTTTCAATTAACCAATTAGAATAATCTGGGCTAATATTCAGAGCTTAACCAATTAGGATATTAGAGCTTCACTATCAGAACATCATCAGAGCATACTTACTATCCTTAGGTAAAACAAATAAGAATATTGAACTAAGTCATAGATCAAGCATACCTTTAAGTTTGTGCCAAATATGGTATAAGTTTGTGACAATTATAATTTTCTTCCAAAATCTTTATTAGAATTGTGTAGATTTTTTTTTGCTAAAAACAGTTAATTTCTTTAGTGAACAAAACTTTTGAAAGAAGTTAATTTTATATCTAAACAAGAACAAGAATAGGAAGATGATGATTTCTTCTTTATGATGAAATTTAAGATGTTATTATTAATTCTTCATCTTCTTCTTCTCACTCCCCTTCTTGTGAGGTACTAAAAGAGTGAAAGAATTGATCTTGACTTTTTCTTTAAATCCATAAAATTTCAATTTTTAATGAAATTATAAGCTTTCTTTAGTTTTTATTTCTAGGTTTTTGTTTTAGTAAAAGTTTTTGATTTTGGGATGAAATTATATTTTTCTTTCACTTTGAATTTGGGTGAAGATTATGGTGTAGTAATTGTCGTGATTTTGGTGGAGGAGAGTGAAAATGATGGAAGGAGGTAGAAAAAAGAGAAAATGATAGAGGAAAGAGAAAGTTTTGGTGAGGAGTGGAGGTGATGGTGGAGAGGGAGAGTGTGGGAGAGATTAAAGAGGTGAGAGTTGCCATGAAAGAAAAGGTTCAACAAGGAGGAGAGATAAAATGTTGGAAGGGAGGGAGAGTTATGGTAAGGGGTTGGTCGTGGACTGGTGCTAGAGAGAGAGAGAGAGGTAAGAAAGTTGTGAAGGGGTATATGTATGGTTTATGTCAAAGTGTACTTTGGGCACAAGTCACTTGATTGTATCTATGTCCACTTTTATAATTTGAAGGTTGTGGTTCGTAAATATTAAACTTTGAGGTTATAGTTTTTAAAATGATTAAACTTAAAGGTTGCAGTTGGCAAAATATTCTTTGATTAATTGTATGAAATTTGATTTATGATTAAATCTATGCTAATGAGCCTTAATTTAAATATCTTTATTAACTTTTTCAATAGATCAAAAGTTTGAGATTGAGAGTAATTTAGGATTGAGGTATCGTTAGATTAAATTCATACTAGTTCAGCCAATAAAACGAAAGTTTAAGGATTAAAATTATTGTTGTTTTAAAAAGATATTAATCAATATTGCAAAAGTTTGAGATTGATTAGACCGCTTGTAGTCATATTACAGATTCAATTTCATATAATTAGAAGAATTATTTATTTCAATACTAGAATTAAGTTGATTTCCCACATCCTATTTCCTTTATATTATTATTTAAACATCAAATTGTCTGCCTTGACTTATTTTATTATTATATTTGAGTATTTTAATTATTTAAAAGTATTAGTGTTAAAAGTTAGCGTAAAGGTAAAACTTTTAAAAAAGACTAGCGAAAGGTGAGGAACCTTTAAACTTAATTTTTCTATCAAATAAAATTAAACTTGATCGAAGTGGATTGAACTAAACTAAATGTAATTAAATTAGGCGTACAAAATAAAATCCAATTTAAACAAGTGCTTTGTCTCACTTATTTTTGCAACATTCAAGTGAAAAGCTATCACCCTAAAATCCAAATATGCAAAATAAGTGAGACAAAGAGATAATTTAAAGTATTTTATTAATAGAAGAAGTTAAAACAATCAAATAAAAAGCACCATTTGTTTGTTAGAAAATAATGTGAAATAGGTAATTTGTTAATTTTAAGATGATTGCTTGTATAATATTAAATAAAAAAACTAAACTGTCAATAGTCAATAATGAACAGCCAATAACCAATTATCAAATACTTTATCCCGCTATGTTGACGTTTGAGACTAAAATTTAGAAGTATTTGATTAAATCTTAAAAACTATACTCCAAAAATAGATGAATACAAAAATAGTACTAGTTATCATGTTTTCTGTTTTGTTTATACTAAGTATATTTGTCAGTTTTCACATACTCAGCTATGACTGGCTTTATTGGTTAAGTGTCTAGAATGATCTTATTTTGCAGCCCGTTATCATGCTTCCTGCCCAAGGTATACTCCTACTCTGCTTTCTAGTGGGGCCTATCATATTCAAGACCTGATTCTTCCTAATAATTTGTAACCGTAGATTCTCATGTTACGTGTGGGACATAATAAGTACTTTATTCAATTGGAACTCTCCCTTCTAAATTAGTTGCAATATAAAGTATGTTTTTTTATGCAGTTTGATGTAATAATTTAAATAAAAGTTATAAAAATTAGATATTAATAATTTTTACATTAAGACGAATCAAATAAGATATCATTTAATTATATTTTAATTTAACTAATCGTAAATTAAAAATAATGAATAAATTGTGTAATAATCTAAAATATTACAAGTAATTTGGAACAAAGGAAGTATAAATTTAGTTTACGCTATTTGAATCAATTTAATAAATCAAATATTTATTACTAATTATATTGATATTACTTGATTGTATTTAACAAGTAAAATATTTGTTAAATATATTTTAAAGTTGATTTACATTAAAATGATGTAAATCAAGTCTATACTCCCAATTCAACCTATTTGATTTTTTAATTTACAATTTTAGTGCAAAAATGCATTTGGTGTTGAAAAAGATGTTCTGTTTTTGTCCTGAGCCTGCTCTTGACTTTTAATCTTTTTTAACATTATATTGCCACTTTATTAGAGTATTTTTTTTTAATAAGGTTAATGTTCTTTTTTAGGTATATAGAAATATTCAAATTTTTAAAATTAAATTATTTCTTTATTTTACATAATATTTTTCAAAAAAAAGTTTTGATTTAGATTTCTGAACATGAATTTTTTAAAATATCATGTGGAGTATTTTTTAGGTATATAATTATTCACATTTCAAAAATTAGTTTATAAGTTAGGAAAATATAGATAATATAATAAAATAATATCTTTATAATAACATATTTAGATCAATATAAACAATAAATATTGTTAGAGTAAACTTAAATTTAATAAGTTTTTTATTTTGGCGCTACATATAAGCTATTAAAGTCATATCATGTAATCTAGCAGCACCCAATAATTACATTTTGTGTGACAATGTTCGCTCTAAGGCTGTCATTTGGATATTTTTCGTCTCTTTTATTAAATAGTATTCTTGTTTCAGTTATATCATTTGTTACCTTCAATTTTACACACCTAAATAGTTAGTTTGATAAAGTTTGCATGGAAGAAATAAGTGTGGGGATTAGAGTTTATGGGTTTTTTTTTGGAATTAAAAGAAAGAATGTGAGATTATGCTTAACGACTTATTCAAAAATATAATAATATATACACATAATAATCATAAACATTCATTGTATCTTAAAACAATCCATGGAACTAACAATCCATTTGATTGGTTGTATTGAATGGTAGTAATAGAAATAATTTATAGTGTAAATTTTCATGAAATATATCTTGTCATTCTTATGGTAATGAAAATTTGATCATAAGATCGTTTTTTCGTTCATATTTTTTCTTTACCATCTAATACCAACTCTTCAAATAGTAATGTATTATATTGGAATAAATTTGGTGAAAAAAATTAGATGATGAAATAAAAAAATATAACCATTAAACTTGTTAAGAAACTTTACTAATTACTCCAAATTTTCATAATCATTCTCAGATACCACTATCAAACGGATTTTTAATGATCTCACCTGCGGGCAGGGGAGGGAATCTGGGTTCCTCTCTAACTATGCCCTAAAATATAAATAGTTCAAATTAAGAAGTTTATTATAATCAAGAGGATGTCATGAAAGTAGGATATAGGTAGGCCTCACAAAAAGATATCATGTTGGATCAAGCTTGTATTTAGAGTGGGTCCTAAAAATCAGAGTCTAGCAAACACATATTTCGTTTATAACACACTTAAAACTTGGGCTGACATTTAGTTACTTAAGTACTAAATACACCTCGTTGCGTTGGTTAAAAGAGGCGCAAGTTGTTTTTTGAACGGAAGGCTGAGTGCTAACTATCGAGATTTTGGGTTATCCGGACATACTTCGTGAAATGGTTCACACTTGTTTGTTGCAGAGGGCAACAAGATCAAGTTGATAAGGATAAAAAGATATTTTTTTTTCATTTCTATGATCATCATCGATTGTTGAGAGACCCTTTACCATTCTGTACAAATAAGTTATTCTATTTGTACAGGTAAAGGGCACATTCGCTTTCTGTTTATCCAGTGTTCTCAGTCCTTTTCTTTGGCATTGGGTAGAGCAACTTGGTAGCTCCCAAGGCTCATAAACTTGAGGGCACGGGTTCAAATTCTGTCTCCACAAAATTTAAATTTTATCAAAAGTTTGAGATTTGAATCTGATGCCATGAGTTGTAAACAACGCAAAGAGAGACTTATTGCTTCAGCTATTAAATGGACGAAGAAAGAAACCCTAATGGCTTGAGCATCAAAATTAAATTGGATGGGTGGAATTGCAAAAGGATTGTTTCACAATTTACCTTTTTATCTCATAAAACAAAATTAAATTTAAATAATGATTTGATTGAATGGATATAAAGTTAGGTTAATTACATGATCTATTGATAAGATATTGGTAATTTGATTGATTAGACTTGCTTCTTAGTTATTAGTCCTATATTAACAAGTGAACATTGACCTTGACCCTTGCCACAGGCCCTTCCTTTATTAGGCCGTGTCATCTGCCTCAAGGACCGTCTATTACACTAAGTTAGCTTTAAGGGGATTACTAAAGACGTTTTGTCGCTATAAAATGATGGGAATGATAACAAAATTTATTTTGATAGAAAAATATCTTGACACGTTTATAGTAATGTGTAAACTACTTCAATTATCTCTTTTTTCACAAAATTCATTCAAATTTAGTATCATTTGGAGAGGTGGTAGCTGGTAATAATAAAAATTGTGGACAAAAAATTTTATGATTAATGATTCATTACAACAGGAACGATATGGTTCGCAAAAACTAACTTTACAAATTATTCTCAGTGCCATAAATTAGTATGTTGATTTTGAAGGTTAAGATTGAAGTTCATGTTGGGGACTTTGGGGATGAGGATTTAATAGGGGAAACTTACAAAAGGAATGGGGACTATATGGAAAAAATTTAGCAGACAGAAAGCACCATAAGCAGCCCTACAGGAGGGTCTCGACGAATCATAGCCCCTCATATCTTATGAGCTCAAAGCTGGAGTAGCTAGAATGGATCATGTGGTGCACTCTGCACATTCTTCGACTCAAAGAGTATACACCGAGACTCGAAAAATCGTTAAACGGTATCATTAAAATGTAAACAAGCATCACATTTACAAGCAGTGTTTTCAAACCATGGTTTTTACAGAATGGAACAAACAGTAGAATCTACAAGAAGGCTTATTCACATCATACAAGATCCCACCTATAAAAAGATGAAAACTTGGCCTTCGATATGTTCTTTAAAGTACTATCATAAACGAACTTTAGCCATAAACGCCACCCATTTTAGTGGGAGCCGCAAATCTAACTATCCCTAGTTATATCAGGGTTCAGATTATGAGCCGTTTGGTGTGGTATCATCTTGCATTAAAGATAGCCAAAAGCAAATTTTGCTTTTCTTCTAGCAGCAGCATCTCGTCTAACAATCTTCCACATAACCGCAGCTCGAATCTTACACCAGCCTGCTCGGGACTTACCAGTGCCTGAGATATCAACACTTGAATCAGGAAACCGGGAGGAAAAACCTATATGAGTAGGAGTTGCAGTAATTAAAAAGTCATCCTCTTGTCCCCCGTTTGTAACAAAAGGATGAATCGGGGTGGTTTGAAAATGAGAAAGCTCTTCAAACTGACTGCATTGTGAAAATGTTCCGATTGGACTGTTTTGATACCAGTTATATACTCCATTGGAGGGCCCGGCAGAAGCATCACCCATCATGAAAGCTGGGGGAAAATCCTGTATTGATTGGTTTGTTTGAGATGATGTATCATCTTCGAACCTATAGCCGTCTTCAATTGTGCCGGGATATGTCACCGAATCTGAGAGATTCATGTCTAACTGCTTATCTGTACAGAGTTGAGGTAAGAAGCAAATCATGGATCAATACATTCTATGTAAAAGCAGACCTTGTTTTGATTGTTGGAAATGATTCATATATGAAGAAGATCCTACATCGCTGAAAAAGTGGGTTTTAGATTTGTATGATACTTGATGGGTGAATCTTCTAAGACCATATAGTTTTGGGAAAGAGTGAAACTCATCATGTGTGCTCATGACCCGTGGGTTTGTGGGCCCGAGATCATGGGTGCCTCTTAGGTTTGTCCACACGAGTGGGCTCACGGGTTGATTATTTGACGAATTATCACGGCCTAACATTGAAGAGGGTGGGAGGAGGGAGGTGTGCAAATCCTTAAAATATAAAACGATTCTAGGAATAATTCAGAACTTATTCGAGGTTATCATCATCATCATACCCAGTCTACCCTGTTCATAGAAAAACTATGATCAGGGTCTGGGGGGAAGGAAGACGGCAACTCATACCCATAAAGGAGAGTCCAGTCAAAGAGCCCCTCGGCTCAAGAAAACTTATCCGAGGTTATAAACCGATAAGTGGATGTCACCTAGTGCCTATTGTCACTAAACGCAAATCCTTACTGCAATTATATGCCCATCGATTTTTGAGTACATAGTTACGTTACCTTGATCTACAATCGAAAGAGCGTCATGTTGAAAGTCTAGTTTTGAACTAGAAAAAGAGGTGTTTTGCTCAATAGTTTGTGGCACCAGAGTAGAGGTAGCAAAAAGATTCTGTACCGGAACTAGCTGTTCCAAATTATAGAATGCAGACTGCTTATACATTTTCACGAGAGCCTGACAAAAAAATATTACAATCCGAATCAGTTCTAAGTTGAATCAGATGCACAATCCACTACATGTTTCATCGAAACGTATTAACCTTTTGGCTCGTATCGAGAGTACTGACAGACCGATAATCTTGACCTTCAAATTTCACGGCTTCTATTTTGTAGACACAATTAAAGAGGAGCTGCACATCATTAATTTCATAACTATAGAACGTGTTGTCCAGATGGCATTCGTTAGCATGCTTCACCATCGTTTCCCATGTCTTGTTGGCTACACCTTTGCCAAGAATCTAAAGTAAAGACGAGTCATGAAGAAAGTGAATCGAAGAAACAAAAGCACAACTCTCACCAAAATATTAATCATAAATTCAAGTTCTTACCTGGCGTAGTGATAATGGGTCAAGGTAATACTGCATAAGGAAATCCTTAACCGTCTTGATTCCCTTGGACTCCAATTTTTTATGTGAAGCACCCTGTTTTGATATCTTTTTTAAACGCCAAATCGGATCGTCTAAAGATGGTGTATGGTGCTTCTGATAGGCTGTAAAATCAAGACTATGAATTACATTGACAAAGAATGGCACAGAATGAGTTCGACACAAGGCAATGATAAGCCTTCTAAGAGAAGGCACAGAAATACCCGATATGTAATCAATCCAAATTATACATCTAAGAAAACGAAAGAATGGAGACACTTACATTCCCCACGATGGTCGAGTACCATAAAAGCTTCACTAACTGCTTCCCTGATGCCAGTTCCAAAAGAAGCTCTAGACACCACTCGAACCCCCAATCTAAACTTTCTACTTCTCAACCAACTCGAGTTGTCCGTAAATGTAATGTTTTGAATGTATCCAACACCACCAACAAGCACAAAGGAAATATCACCGACCAATAATGGGCGTTTACCTTCTCTTTCACGCACAATGTTATCATTGAATTCATTCTCACTCCAATCTTCCCGCCCATCAGCAACAAAATCACCATTAAGGACCTCAATCTTGATTTTTGTACCAGATAAAGAACCATGATCAATCACACATTGTGACGCTGCATCAACAAGTTGTATTTTTAGAGGATCATGGTCTTCGTCCTCTACCTTACTATTTGTAAAGAGAGTGGACGGCAATTTGCTGGCAAAAATCAGCTGCAGGTTCCTTGTCGGAATAGTATTAGGCTGGAGAACTAGTGAACGTCTGCAACCAATAAACAAGAGATTCATCACAAATAGAAACAAAACCAATGTAACACGAAAGAATTCGATTCGAAAGAGAAACAGAATAGAAACGAGAAACGTTGATCTAGTGTTTCGAAAACATAGGAAACAAAGTTTCATCCAATAGAAGCTAGATAAGGAAATGGTTTGTCCAAATACATTGATTATAAGTAGCCAAGTAGGTAATGTAACCATAACACTAATCATAAATCAAACTCTTGCATCACAAAAGAGAATATAAAATACTCATAAACATTCAAGAAAACAAGACAATTTTTTCCATCTTGACGCTATTGAGGAACAGGAAACGTTAATTCAAGGTCCTGATTTTCGTTTTGTTTTTAAGAAAAAGAAAAAATACACGTTCTGCTGTCTTGTTTTTAAAACGCTTGTCCCTTCTTCTATTGTAGGCCACTCAGGAAAGACTCAAAGATTTCTCATAGATTTGAACAATTATTAAGACCAAAAATTTTCAATTGGCAAGATGAATCAGATCTAAAGAAAGACTTAAGCCTTGTTTGGTGAACGACTTTTCGATTGGCTTTTAGCTTTTAGCATGTTGATGGGTCAAAAAGTCAAAAAAAAAAGTGTGCCAGCTAAAAAATGAGCAAACTCATTTTGTGAGCTTTTCTCAATGACTTTTGGTTTGTTGGCCCACTTTTTCTCAGCAATCAATACTTAATTTTGCCAAACATCTCCCTAAAACAGTTGGCTTATCCATGATCGAATAAGCCAACTAAAAAGCCAATAGCTAATGGCCAGCATTCATTTGCCAAACGAACCCTTCGACTCTAAAGCAAACAAAAGATTTGAGAGCAATAGGTTGTTTAGTTTTCTCTTTGCATCTGAATTCCAACGACAGATGGTGAGCGATATAATTTTTGGAGATCAAGGCAATCAAAGGTTGGAATATTACCATCTGTATAAGCTATACTAATTGTTTTGCCTGGTAAAGGCATATAAGTAGAGTTATTAATTTATTCACAAGGTGGATATGATACAATTAAGCAATTTTTGAAAAGATCTGGTGTTCAAATGGAGATTGCTTCATGATACTTTGGAATTGTTTTTTTATTATTATTTTGTTTTTACTAGTCTAAAATTTCAATGATGTACAGAGATTGTTTTGTTTTGGTTTCAAAGAAATTAGAAAATTAAAACAAAAACAGTTTTTCAATTTTAAAAAACTAAAAACTTAACATGCCCTTAGTGTTCCGATTCGAGTTTCCATACCGTTTCAATATGAAAGGTTCAAAACGTGGTACCGGGTATTGTTTTTGCATTTCTCCCTTCAATGTATAAAACCTCACTGACCCACATACAGCAACGAAAAAGTAAAATGATTTGTGCAGCACAGAAGATCATACCTAAAATTAATAGCCTGACTTACTAGTTATAGACTATCCACAAAAAACCTGTACTAGATAGTGTCTATCAGACCGAACTGTTGAGCTGATAAAATATAAGCAAGGCTGTAAAAAGTTATTTAAGAAGAGACATATAACCTTGGAATCGACTGAAGATTAAAGAGCAGCTCCACTTCCTCTTTAACCTATATATATCACATGAACAAAGTCTTAGAGAAACGAAAACATGTGAATATCATTAGCTTTGGTTGCATTCAAGATCATTCTACAAAATCACAGCTAAAAAAATCAAATCAAGCTAAGCAAACAGCCAAAGTCAAGATGACAGATCCAACTGAAGAAATAAACACTTTGAAAGAATATCCAATACCATAGAATACTATCTACCAAATTCAAACAGGTGCTGAGATTCTGATTTTAAATCCCGTGTCTAGGAGCAAATATGTGGTTTTGGTCGTAGTAATGGTCGTAAAACACCCTTTGCAGTTTTTGCAGCCTATATTTCAATCACGGTAAGCTCAAAAACCATCACAGTAAGGTTCTGACACGGTGATGAGGGCGATATTTTGCACTAAAGTCTAAAAGCCCAACTCAAAAACAATAGAAAATGAGGTGAAACACACAGAATAGCTATTCATAAAGCTCGACAAAATCTAACGTTTACATGCAAAGTTGCAACAAAATTTTAAGAATATCATGAGCTTTCCATAGCTCTCCAAAAGCATAACGAATACATAATCAAGCATGCTAAAGAAACAACTGAAATCATACCACTTTCCGGAGACTGGGTTCCAGCATTGCTGAAATTTTTGTTGCAAGTTCTTCAAGAGACCCTTCTTTCAATACATAGTTGACACACCTACAAAAACAATCAACAAAATAACCCTTTTAAGTTTTAAGCATTAAACTAATGTAGTAACCATTCATTATAACATAAGATATAAACAAATGGAGTATATACAAAGTAAACTCACTTCTGAAATTTCGTCACAGGGTTTTGGAAGTTATTATTATTATTATTTGTATTATTATTATTACTATTCCCCTCACAAAATTGCCTTTTGAAACCCATCACAATGCAGCAAAAATTGTTTTTTTTTTCAAAAAAAAATAAGATGAATGAAGGGTAAGTAACCAAAAACAAGAAAGTTCTATTGATTTATAGTAAAAGAGACCGAGAAACCAAATGAGACCTCATGAAAGCGCGTAGAAGCTTCATTAAAGAAGTTCCAGAGTCTAAAAGTCAAGATTAAGATTTTATCTATAATAAAGGTACAAATGCTTATATAAAAAAAACGAAGACTTGAATATATTAAACACATGATTGTCTAAACAAGGTAAAGACACATATTTTCCAAATTTACATACAGATTTCCTTGGCCAATCATGTCTTTGTATTTTAAGATTACCAAACATTCGCCAAATGGCAAATTATAAAAATCAGTGCAACTAACTTAATAACCAAACAACCGCGTTGAGGCTCATATATAACGTTACTTAGTAGTCAATGCTTAATTAACTATTTTTAAATATATAAAAGTGAGATCAACTCATCACCAACTACTTTGGAAGTGAGAGAATATAACAGTTATTAAACTATATATATATATATATATATATATATATATATATATATATAGGATCAGGTGAAAACAACTAAAGTGGTGAAAACTGAAAACGAGACTGAGATATACATATTGTAGCAAAAGGCATACATGTTATATTGTAGAGTGTACATATTTTTGTGAAGGAAAAGGTTCATATTATTTATAGAAATAACATCCGAATATGTACACTTTATAAGCATATATGTATACCTTTCAAGAAATGTTCAATTATTCACAAAATTGCCACCAGAATATATACATCATTTGAGCTTTTATGTAAACCTTTTTTAATTTTCACCATTTTAATTGATTTACACCTGATCTAAAACCAATATATATATGTATACATGTAAATCAATGGTGCACAAATGCAGATAAAAAAGATAAAAGTGTTAAGACTTTACGGCTATGAATAAGTATATGCCAAATTGGTAGACTTTAATGTAGAAGGATCATGTACCAAATCCCTACATCCCAAAAAAATACTTTCTTATTAAAAAATAGTTAATTGACATTGGAACCTTACATAATTCTAATGAAATTTGCATGCCTCAAGAGAGAGACTTAATCACATTAAAATGCTAAAGTAAATAAAAGCAAAAGCTTATGTAAATTGAAAAGTGATAAGTATATGAGGATCTTAATAGTATAATTCCATAAAAAGGGGCCGCCTTTACTCGTGTTTAAATCTACATTTTGTGTTTTAAGGTCCTTTTTAATAATTGTTGAATGAGAAAATTATCAATCCAAATCACACAAATTATCCCATTAAATTTTAACAATCTATTCGATCTATTAATTTAAAATTAAATATCTCTAATTGAGCAGAATTAAAAAATTATAAAAAATAATATTAATAAAATTTACATTCAGACGGATCAAACAAAATCACACTTGACTATATTTTAACATCTAAATTAAGATTAAAATACAAACTAAAAATATTTGAAAATAATATCAAGAAATTAAAAGGGATAATTAATTTATATGAAAATTGATATTTTACAAATTATAAAACTTGATAATATAGTGTGAAAGAATCAAGTAATAGACAAAAGTAACATGGTCAACACACCCAATACTTCTAGTAAAGACAAATTAGACTAGACAAAACATAATAGAAAAGACTATACTGAAGTCTATAGAGATTTAACTTTTAAGTCCTCCATTTTATATTCAATATTTCACACTTCACTTAATATACAAATTAAGTATTTCACAATTTTAAATTCAATCTCCAAAGTACCACTCAACTGATTCAAATTGTAACATTTAAATTATCAATACCCAATTTGTCTTTTAAGAACATTAGAGTATTAAACTCAATAATTCATTAGTTTGTTGTATCAAATCACTTTTGAAATGGTAAACATAATACTCCACAAGCAACAACTAACACTCCATTAACGTCCCCAATTAAGATGGGTTTGAGAGGGTGGTTTACCCTTTTATACCCTCGTCAATATAATAAAGAGATTGTTTCAATTGACTCTTATCAAACATCTGACAATTTCAAATAAACAATAAGCACACGTGATTTAACGAGTCGTTTTAGTATAGTTCATTATAGATTGAAACCAAATGACTTAAAATTTGGAAATTAAGGGATGAAATTGATGAAAAATCAAAATCAAAATCAAATTCAAAAGAAAAAAAAATGATTTTAGTACAATTATATGGTAAATTAGTCCGAGACAGCACCAATAGGCAAAGAAAAAAAAAGGGGGGGAAGTTAGATAGAAACTACAATAGAAATTGTGGAGGGTATTTCATGAAAGGATTAGGGAAGATAAGTAAGCAAAAAATAGACGAAATACAGTATACAAAAATACGATTCAATTGGTAAAAAGAGAGAATTCCATAGGAGTTTGAAATCAAAGATGAAGAATTCCACAAGTAAGTCAAGTAATAATAAATAAAGTGCGAAAAGGAAATGTAGAAAGAAGTGAGAACATCTCTGACCAGTAGGGTTTTATGGGTTGTCCACAATAAGAAAACTGTCATTTTCTGTGTCTCCCCCAAACTTTTGATTCCAATAAAATGGAAATTACAAAGAAAGATGCGATTTTGCATCTTCGATTTTTCAGGGTTTAATGGTGTTCAACTGTTGATCTTCTAGAGAAAATAGGAAAGTGAATGGATGTAGTGGTAGACAGGTTGGGTGTCCGACTGCAAGAAAATTGATGGTCTTCGACCGTATCTTTTTGCTTTGTCTATTGTGGATGTCAAATTTTTGACCGGTGGTCTACATCTCATCTGAGTGAGATTAACACCCGGTGCCGAGGTTTAATTTTTGCCTTGTCATTATATTATATATTAATATATATATATATATATATATATATATATATATATATTAAATATCTAATATATTACATTTAATAACTTTTATAATTATAATCTTGTCTCTTTAATTTATTTTTTTAAACTTATTACTTATTTTTATTGAAATCAGATTAGATTTAATTAGACCAAATCAAATTAGCTTAAAATTACTTAGATCATAAAGTTTTAGACCAGATTAGATCAGATCAGATCAGATCAGACTAAAACATATCTGATCAAAGCAAATCAAATCATTATTATTATTATTATTATTATTATTATTATTATTATTATTATTATTATTAGTATTTTGGCAAACAAAAAGATTTTATATATAAAGCTATAACTATAGTCAAACAAGAAGGACCGACCAACCAATTTACATCAGTATGGAAGTTGGGCCCACCTTTTATGAATGGTTTTCCAACCCCATATTCATGTGCATAAGGAAAGAAGGTCTTCATACACTCCAATGGAGCAAACAAAGCTAAAAATCAAGCTATACAAAGAAACAAGAGACTAAAGCCAAGGAAATTGTCTTCCATTTGAGATTGAAGCAATTCTCCCCTTCACCTCTTGTTTGATTCTACTCACTATCTGATCAGATCGGTTAACATAACCATTCCAAATTGCATCATTCTTGTATTTCTAGATTTAGTATATTATTTTTTTTGGCAAATAAAGATTTTATTATTTACCAAAAAAAAAAAAAGATACAACTGAAGGAGCAAACCAAGTGAGAAAAGCATCAGTATGGAACAAGGGCTCACCTTCGAGGAAGGGTATCCTAAGTCTACTCTTCATATGCAACACAAGGAGCCCAATAGCACGAAAACAAACAAGGAAACCAAAACAGAGTCAAAATAGATTGCTACTTAGAACATCTACTAAGCAGTCAATCAGCCAAAGATATATACAAAGGTGATATCATGTACAGCCATTGGATAAAGACTAGGAAGCCTAGCCCGCACATCAGCTTCATTCCTAGCTTTCCAAATGTAGTAAATAGTGGATGAAAAAATAGCACACAAAGTATTCCTCAGAAGGGTATTACCTTTGAGTTTCTAAAAGTCCATGCGACGAAAAGGTTTAAACCGAACTCTTGACCAACTCTTGATCTCCTGTAAGCACTGCTGACTGAAGGTACGTTCAAAGAAAAGATGAGTATTGGATTCGGACCAAATGCCGCAGAGGGGAAAGAGATCATTATCAAGCTTACTAATGTGAAATAATTTATCTTTTGTTTTAAGCTTTTGAAGAGTAGCCATCCAACAAATAAAGCGAGTCTTTGGAATTGAAAGCCTATTCCAAATAATGTTAACCCAACCAACCTTAATATGAGAGTCTATACAAGCCATGTAAGTAGCATGTAGTGAATAATGATCCTTACAAATCCAAGGTAAGAGTTGATCTTTCACAGCACAAATTTTCTTCAATGTCCAGCTAGCTGTAATAGGTGCATTGAAGATCTCCCATCGACCTCTCTTAGTATAGACACCATGAACCCACTTAACCCACAAGGACTCCCTCAAATGAAAAATATGCCAAGCTATCTTCCCCACAGCTGCAGCATTCCAAACTTGAAGGTTCCTAATTCCCAAACCACCAGCTTTTTTCGGTTTACAAATAGCATCCCAATTAACATGACTAGGCTTATGAGAGTCATGAGTACCAAACCATAAAAAGGAGCGGCAGATGGAATTCACAATATGAATAACATGACGAGGAAGGATAAACATCTGACACCAATACGTCGAGATCCCCATTAACACTGAATTAATAAGCTAAAGTCGAGCAGCGTAAGACAAATGCTTAGGAGTCCAAGCTCAAATCCTCCATGTCATTTTATCCGCAATCTGCTCACAGTCAACCATGCAAAGACAATTGGAAGATAAAGGAACCCCAAGATACTTAAAAGGAAGGGAATAAACTGAGACAAATCCCTAAGCTCCACTTTAATATCACTAGGTACACCTGTTGTATAGAGAGCTGACTTTGCTGAGTTAGCTTGTAACCCAGATGCTTGGGAAAACAAATGCAAGCAATTACATAAAGGTCGTATAGAGGACACATCTCCTTTACAAAATAACATCAAATCGTCTGCAAAAGAAAGATGAGAAAGCTTAATAGTCTTGTATCTAGGATGGAAACGAAAGGTACCTTCTGCACTTCTCAGGATACGCGACAAGTATTTCATGCCAATAATAAAAAGCAGAGGGGAAAGCGGGTCTCTTGATGAAGACCTCTCTTAGCATGGAAAATAGGCGTAGGAATACCATTGAGCATGATCACATAACTTGTTGAGGTAATACAGGTCATTATGATCTTGATAAACATAGGAGGGCCAAAAGTTTAGCACAACAAGCATCTCCTTAATGAATTGCCAGCTCATAGTGTTATACGCCTTGCAAAGATCAATCTTCAAGAGGCAACTTGGAGCACAATTCTTCCTAGAATAATGCTTAACAAGATCCTGGCACAACAGAATATTATGCATAATGTTCCGACCAGCCACAAACGCTCCTTGAGCTTGATCAATAAGGTCACCAAGTACTAGCTTAAGCCTAGAACAAACAAGTTTTGATATGCACTTATACAAAACATGGCAGCAAGAAATAGGACGATAATCCTTAGGATTTGAAGGGCACTGAATCTTAGGAATCAAGGTAATAGTGGTCTTGTTCCAGCTTTTAAGCATCTTACCATTCCGAAAAAACTAATTAATTGCCTTGATAACATCATTCCCAAAAATATTCCATGAAACCTTATAAAACTTACTATTAAAACCATCTAGACCCGACGCCTTCTCATCCGGAATACTCCACAAAGCATTCTTAATCTCCTTATTAGAATAAGTAAGATTCAGAAGTTTACCTTGTTCGGAAGATAAAATTGGGTCATTCTGAGCAATGTGGACGTTTAATGAGGAACAAGACGGAACTATAGTGAAGATGTTGGAGAAGTGATCAACAAAAGCAGCCTTTATTCAATCAGGATCAAAAATATCCTCACCATTCATGTGTAAGAAATTAACTCTGTTGCATCTAATACGGTGATTAATACTTCTATGAAAAAAAGCAGTATTATCATCCCCCAGCTTAATCGATTACAGTTTAGCCTTTTTCCGTAAAGAGGCATCAAGATCAGCTTGTAAGGACCGTAAATAAGAAGCAAGAACAGATTCTTTAGAGGCGAGCTCAAAGTTCTCTGGGTGATAATGCATCTGGCTTTGAATGTCAAGTAAATTCTCTCGGGCCTTAGCAATATCAATCTGAATTTGATCCCTACCATACTTATCCCTGAGCAATTGCTTAAGGATTTTCAATTTCTGAGAGATTTGATAGCTACAGCACCCCTGAATAGTAGTATCCCAAACACCTTGTAGTATATTATTATTATTTTTTTTTTTTTTGAAGAAATAAAAAAGCTTTCATTCATCCACAAAACAATACAAAACAATATAGGGTTTGGCAGCTGTCCACTGGGTTTGAAAAGGTTGCTTAATTTTTGCGCCATCTGTGCCATCTGATTATCAATGATTTTGTTGTGTGCTTGAATCTGCTGGATGACACTAGAAGTATCAGCATTAATCTTGGACTGAGTGGCAATGAAGTTCTCCATCATGAACTCAAAATTTGATTTTTGCGGTAAGTTTGGTGGTAGAGGTCTTTGAAACCCTGGGGGTTGTTGGTTATATGTCGGTGGAAGTTGGTGATATGACGGTGGGTTCAATGGTGCATTAGGATTTTTATATGAAAAGTTGGGATGATACTTCCTACCTTTATTATAGGTGTTGAAGTATGGGTTGAATGGTGGCTTCCCTTGGTTGTACACTACATTAACTTGTTGGCTTGATGACGATTCTGCTGCTGCACACTCTGATGGGGAATGACCTTGGATTCCACATACTTCACAAGCCTTCAGTGTGTTCCCTACACCCAACTAGTACATCCTCCTTGACAATGCATGAATAGAATTTTGAATGGCAAGTAGTGCATTCATTGCTTCACCTTAGATAATGCCTCCCAAGAGCGATACTTGTTTGGCCCTTTAGATCTTAACCAATCCCTTGCTTCACCTCGGAGTGAGTAGGGGAAACAAATCAGCTTCATTTGTTCATAAAAAATCCCCTGCTATTTCATAGTGCTTCACTTGTTCACGAGCTCATCTAGGTGGTCGTTTGGATGATCTCCATCTCAGTGCCAGCAAATTGATTCTAAGCGATGAATTGAAAGAAATTTGGTTTGATCTCATAGTTTGCGGCTGTGATGGTTGGCTGAACAATACTCGACCCTAGACTCCCATCAGGCATGGCATAATCCCGAAGGGATTTTGGGTGTTCTGCCACCATTTTTCGTTGTCTCCTTCTCCTTCTTCTTCTCCCAATTTCAGGATTTATAGGTACAAGATTTTCTTGTCCTTGAGACCTAGTTTGCATACACTACTGAAACAGTTATAAAAATGTCTTTGTTAAAAATTATTATTTTAATAAGTAAAATGAGTTTGTCATTTTAAAAGTAAAATTTTACTACGATTTTTATTTGTGGGGACAAAATAAATTATACAACGAAAAATATGGATATATTATCCATCTCATACTTTAATGAGTATGAATATGAAGTTGAGTCACCCGTAATTTTGCCACGTAACTTATGATTCATCAAGCTAACTCCTTCTTATTTATAAACTTGTACACTCCCTTCCCCTTTCTCCTTCATTATCAATTAGAGTAAAATTTTTGAAACTTCATCCTCTTCCAAAGCATAAACTCAATCTGAAAAATTGATGTTTACTTTTCCATTGTAGAAGAAGGAGAACACATCTAGTACTATCACCATCTCCATCTCTTTTGGGTTAGAAGTAAGATTTCTTTATGTGTTCTTGATTTCATACTTGTATATTAATTTCATGGCTAATAGGGCCTCAAATTGATATTTGATTATTTTATGTTATGCTTTTTAGGGGTAATTAAAGTAGCATCAAGAGGAGGCTAATTTGAAGTTTATCAAATTATTGAAGAACTTACTAGATAAAGTAGATCTTGGTTTTGATTTTCTGAAATTTTTTGTGGAATTAATCTTTCTCAAGGGTAACCCACAAACTATTATATTAAAGTATTAATTAAATGTATTAAAGTAGTTTAGTAATTATAGATTCAATTTGGGTCTTTGATTTAAATTTAAGTATCAACTTAAATTTAAGATGAGTATATGAATTCAATTAGTAATTGGATTGTTTTTAGTGTTGATTAGTATTGGTTGATTGAGTTATTTGGTTTCTAGTATAAAATTTAGTATTTTGGATATTGACAGAAACTGAGCATTCTGTTTTGGCTATTTTCGGGTCAGTTTTGATTGTTTCTAGGTTCTAGTGTCTTCATAAGATTTGTAGAGCTCCAAGTCGCAGTCGCATGGGCACTTGAATCGCCCCAAAATGAGTTTTTATGAGGGAGTTATGTCCAAAATACTAACAGACTGTCGTGAAAATTGACAATAAGCTTTGCATTATACTATTTTCAGGGCCGTTCTGATTGTTTTTGGGTTTTAGTGTCTTCATAAGAATTGTAGAGCTTCGAGTCAGAATCGCGTAGCTACTTGAATCTTCCCCAAATGATTTTGTATGAGAGAGTTATGACCACAATACTAACAGACTATCATGAAAATCGAGAATAACCAATCATGAGATTAATTGTTCAAATTGGGATTTCAATTGGGTATCTCTTTAATCAAGTATTTAAGATTATTTTATGTTTCTTTATTCGGTAATTATGGATAGTATGAGTTTGTTGAGTATTATTGATGGTGATGAAAAAGGGAGCTTAGATTGTTACCTTTTGGCGTTATAAATTGATGTACACATGGTGTTTGTTCAAATGCATCAATGAAGTTCTTTGGTTTTCTAATTTGATTTTTGGTGTTCGAAATTTTGGATTTTGACTTCGTTTGACTTTGCTTCTAGTCCTTGATCAAAATTATATTTTGTATGTTCACAGCTTTATAAATATGAGCTTTTAAATATATTGTACTATGAAAATGAGTTATGGTTATTGATTTCAAAGAAAATCAAGTGATTTATTGATTCATTTTATATTGAAATGTTTGACATTGAAAAATGTCCATTTTTGGGAATTGGCAACGGATATTTATATCTGGATTATTGTGAAATCCTATAGCTTGATAATAGGTAATGGTTATTCGGATCGGTCTCGAGCCCCCGATCCCGTTTCGTTCTTGCAAGAACTGTATTTTCGGTGATGACGATCACCCGTGTTCTCAGGATTTAGATCAAACCTACTTCCTGACGGTCCATATATTCCCACATTTTTAAGTGTTGTTATATCATTGTTTTAATATGAGATTGAATAAATACGTTCGGTATATAAAGTTTTGTTTGTTTCGCAAATGAAATCATATGTTTCATTTGTCGTATTGTTTCGCTATTGACTTGTAAAGTAATAGCCGCATTTTGATTTTCGCTATTAACTTGTAAAGTTATAGCCGTACTTTGATTCACTATGAATCAAAGGTTCTTAGTCGTATTTATGTCGATAGCAAATGGTCTTTTAAAAGAGTTTGAGTTTTCATAAATTAATCTTTTATAAAGAGTTACCAATTGAGAAAATAAAGAATTTAATTAAAGATGTCCGTTAACGACTTGTATATAAAATATAGTAGTTTGTTGGATTACTCAACAATTCAATTGTTGACAGTCTTTGATGGGGCCTATCCCTTACGGGAGATAGATCCATTTTCAGGTAAGCTCTATGGTGGAAAGGATGACTACATGTATTATGTGTTTCGGACGAGACGAGGACTTCTTTTGGAAATACATTTTGTAAATTAGATATTTGTATAATTAAATTTTAATGATTTTATAATGTTTTGTAAATAATCACGTAATTATGTAAAAAGTTTTAAATACTCTGATATTGGTTTACTGCGGCTATCGAGCTACAGGTTGGATTCAACCCAGAATTCTATAAGTCTTCCGCTATGCTTTGTAGACAATATTATATTGTTTACGTTGGTTTGGGTTGTTTCAACTACACTCAAAATCGAGGTCAAGTGCAAAGTGAAGAAAAAAATGAAAACAACTCAAAATGATAAAGAACAATGAACTAACTAATTAAGAAAAAAAAATTAACGAAGTCGCCAATCCCCCGCAACGACGCCAAAAACTTGATCGGGACTTTACATCCTTCAATAGTACCGCAAGTGCACGGCGTAGCTTAGTACGGTTGCAAGTACGGGTTGAATCCACAAGGAGTGGGGATTAAGTTAATAGTTTCTCGATCGATTAGTGTGTTCGAAAACGTATAATATGATGTTTGGAGATAGAAATAATTAAAGCAAGCAATTAAAAGTGCTTAATGAAAATAAAGCATAAAAGTAAATAAAGATACAATGAACTAAAGTAAGGATAAAATGATCAATAAGCTAAGAGACATAGGTTAGGCTTTCTCATCAAAGTAGTGTTTACTAAACTTTAACCTAAGGTCATGGATATTTTGTTATGGGGAATAACGTATCATAAGTACTAATGTTCTCTCTCGAGCAACAAAAGCTTCCTAAAACATACTCAACTACCTATTCTCATGGAGCTAAGCATAATTTAAGACATGAAGCATACATTCAACATTTCCAATCAAAGCATCTACCTATTCTCATGGAGAAGCCTTAACTTTTAAGCATAGATTATCGTTAAAAATTGATTTTCGCCCTCAATTCAACGACACTAAAACATAATAGAAAAATCCATCTTAAACCATAAACAACACAACCAAGCCAAAGGTAAAGAAAGCAATTCAAACTACATACATGGTGATAATGCCTACCCTAAGCCAAAACAAACTACTCACTCATACTCATATTGAAATTGTAGATTGCAAACAAGTCAAGAACCATAGATGAATAAATTAAACTAGACTATCCTAAAAAGATGAGTGCAATAAGGCAAACAATCAAAGATAACTAAGTAATATGAATTTAAAACAATATAAGCAAAGATAGAAGTTACTCTTTTAGGTTCAATCTAAGGATAAACAAGAGATGATTTGATGATTCAAAGTAATACCTTCCAAAATCTTCAATAATAATACATCAGTGGTTGAAGAATCCAAGTTGCAAAATATTACAATAAAGGATGAAGTTAAGATTGTAATTGGAAATTGAAAGTACTTAATTGAATTGCAAGGGAAATTATGCTAAACACTAATTCTTCATTGAAATGAAAGCAAAGCTATGAAGAATACATAGAAATTACTCAAAATGAAAAGTGAAAACTAAGATGCCTAGCTCCATCTTCCTCTTCTCTATTTATAGCCTTCAAAAACAAGTGGGGGTGGTGGTTTCATGATTGCTTCACCACCCCTAGGTTGTAGGAGGGGGGGGTGCCACCCCTAATTGATAGGGTAGGGTGGCTGGCAGTCTTGGCAGCAGCATTTTAGAAGCAATAAATGAAATTGGACCTTGAATGATATTTAAAAAGATCGCAAAAGTTGTTGCCGCTCATCTCGCTCGATCCGAGCGGAGCCCGCTTTACTAGTCGAGCCACCATCTGGTCCAACATCAGAAACTTTAAAAATTGGACAGAATGTGAAACTTAGCTCCGCTCGACCAGTCGAGCGAATGTCCTGTACTCCTAAATTGAATCTTGCTAATGATCAGAAGCTACTGGAAGTTTGAATGCACTTCGCTCGACCCGAGCCAACCTTGCTCGGCTAGTTGAGCGACCTTCAGGATTGTGATACTCAGCTTCTGATCTTAAGAACATGCTCCTGGACTGCTCGAGCTCATTTTGGTCGAGTGGGTCTACGCTGGCTTCTTTTGGCTTGTTCTTATGGCTTGGCTCATGATGTTTCACTTGTTTGAGCCCTTGGTGTTTAGGTGAGCAATGCATACAACAAAAGGGCTAGTTTGTGCTTGGTGTTGATGATTAGATCCTGAAATGAAATAAAACACCAAAGCAATAAAACAAGCGTAAAATCCAATAAACCAATGCAATAACATATAGTTTCCTCACGCTAAACAAGCCACTTATAGGGGTGAAAATAAAGATAAAATGTAGCTAACTATGATCCTTTGTTTTAAGCTTATTAAGCATTGCCAGCCAAAAAATGAATCGAGCTTTAGGAATTAAAAACCTATGCCAAACAAGCGTACATTGATTAACACGAGGTTTAAACCCAATCAACTCTTTATAAACTGTATTGATGTTATAAACATCGGAGTTAATCCATTGACACATCTGGTCTTTAACCTTACACAGTTTGCGAATGACCCAACTAGTAGTGGGAGGTGGGTTAAAAATCATCCAACGACCACCCTTAGTGTAAACACCATGAATCCAGCAAACCCAAAGAGATTCATGCATACAACTCAAGTGCCAAATAATTTTACCAATTACAGCCCTATTCCAAAGTTCAAGGTTCTTAATTCCCAAACCACCCTCCTTCTTAGGTCTACAAAGAGAATCCCAATTCACATTTCTAGGTTTCGTTTCTTGACTATTATGGTGCCACAAGAAAGCCCTACAAATAGAATTCACAGCTTTAATCACTTTTTTCGGTAAGACAAAAGTCTGACACCAGTAGGTAGTAATGCTCATCAAAACTGAATGCACAAGCTGCAAACGAGCAGCATAAGAGCAATGCTTCCCTTGCCAACCTCTAATTCTAGTAGTCATTTTATCTACCAACTTCTCACAATCTGCAATTAATAATCTTTTAGAATTCAAAGGAACACCCAAGTACTTAAAAGAAAGCTTACCAAGAGGAAGGGAAGTATAAGTAAGGATGTCCCTCTGCTGCTGCTCAGGAACCCTAGCTAGGTAGATGGCTAATTTGGAAGTATTAGCACATAGAACAGAAGATAGAGTAAAGATCAGAATACAAAGCATTAAAAGCTTGATGAATGCGATCCATATCACTAACAATAAAGCCACCCACATGGAGCACATTGATATAATTTGAAGTTCTTCTCTGTTTAAGACTCTGATGGAAGATTTTTGAGTTCTCATCCCCATGCGTCATCCATTGCAATTTAGCAAGCTGCTGGACATGAACAAAATAATCCTCTTTAGTTTGCTTGAACTTACCTATAGCCTCGACTTCAAGAGAAGCAAACAAGGATTTCCAGGATGATCATGCAAGACTGCCTGAGCACGATGAAGCATAATTTTAGTTGCATCCATAGAAGCTTTAACAGACCCATTATGAAATCAGCCTTCAAGAGCCTCTTAAGAGAATTTAATTTGGACTGAATTTGAAAACTAAGAGTGCCCTCCACAACACAACTCCACTGTTTCTCCACAACACCCAGAAAGGATTTACGATAAGCCCAAAAGTTACAAAACTGAAACCTGAAAGGCCTATTGACAAAAGGATCGAAACTAATGAAGATAAGGGAGTGGTCAAAGGTTCTCTCAGGAAGGAATAAAACTTCAGCTCTAAGGTAGAATTCATTCCACAGCTCATTATAAAGAATTCGATCAATCTTACTAAAAACTCTCCTTTCACCACATTGCTTATTATTCCAGGTGAAAAACCTACCAGAGTGCTTCATGTCTTTCAACCCAAAAGTCTACATACAAGAACACAAAGGCAAGACTTCTTGCAATCTAACAGTTTGCCTAATTCTTTCATCAAGATTCGCTAACCAATTAAAGTCACCTAGCACAACCCAAGCCTTATCAATAACTTGTGAAAGCATATCCAATTGGGAAACCAATTGTAATCTTATGTTTTTATCATTAGCACCATATATAAAAGAGCAAAAGAAAGGGTCACCAATAGTAGGAATCACAAAGAGATGCATCAAATGACTGCTACAAAATCTGACATCCACCTTGAAATGATCCTGCTTCCATCCCACAACAACCCTACCGCCCTTGTGCCAAGAGAGGTTAGAAGGATTACCTGAATACTGTATAACATCATTACGGGCTATCGGAGTAGACAGCGGAGAAAAACCCATAGGGGAAGCCAAAGGAGCAGTGACAGCCAATCGAACAGTAACCAGCTGCGACCCTGAGCAACCCACTGGAGAAGGTGTAGCACCTCTCAAAACAGATACCCAACTTGCATTCAATGAAGCATCCAAAGCATCCTGATTCGAAATCCCTGTCTCCTGATTAGTGAAAGTCAATGGAACAGTAGCCGGTTGTGCAGGAGAAGCCATCGCCACCGCAGAACCACTAGACGAGCTACCATGCAGGGTTGAGGTCCAATTCCTGTATAAACTTTGGCTTTGCAGATGCAAAAGAGACATATTAAGGTTTAACACCTCGTTTTTTTAAAATGGCCAAATCTGGGTTTTGATGAGAACCGACAACTTTGTGCGATTTTGAAGTAGAGGAAGAGGAAATCGAGCCTTTAGAAGAAGAGGAAGAAGATAACTGTTTCACAGGGCAAACTACTTATTTTATTTGTAGAAAATGAAAGATATGATTGCATCAAACAAAGTCAAATTCAAACACAAAGATAGTGCAAACTACTTTTATACTGCATCAGTATGAAAGAGGTACACACCTTTTACGAAAAATGTTACATCATTCACTCTTCATGTAACACCCCTAAAATTTCTAACCCCTAAAATTTCTGACCCCTTATACGAAAATAAGACTGCAAAAGATGGGAGGAAATTCGGTTGTTACATTGAAATAAAATAAATAAGATAATATTAAATTTAAAAGAAATTATGAGTAGAAATTTCGGCAGCATCTCTACTAAAAATCGAACATGTGGTAGAGCAATTAGAACAATAAAAACATTAAACTAATCTAAGGCATCATTGCCTTTAAAATCTCACACCACGGCGGAATAATTCATCGTCGGCTTCTCAAATCAACATGCCATGCATGGATCGTAGTTCCAGTGTCGACGCTTGCGTTTTAAAAATGACTTAACTCCTTAAAACCATACAAAGTTAAAAACTACGCAGCGGAAATATAAATATACAAGGGAGGACACAAGGCCTCATAACAAAACATATACAACCAAAGTTTACAAAAGATAAACAAGAGCTACACATGACCTTATAGAGCTTGTCTGTCTTAAAGTAAGTGTGATCATAGTCTATCTTTGGGACTGGTAACTCCCTAGAGGTAACTTAACTTAAGTGCACTTCTTACTAGCATAAACTACTCTATCATTGAATAAATTTTCTATCAATAAGTAAACGTTCTATCAATGTGTAAGCTTTCTAGTTTCTATGAATGAATAAACTTTCTATCAATAAGTAACATTCTATCTGTGGATCTTTTCTCCACTTCATGGCATAGTGACACGACCATGGGCGTTATCGGCCACCCAGCGCCCATGACAAAGTATGAGCTCATACCCCCTCCAGCTGACCCTCTCGGGTCCTACCTTCGGGAAAAACTAACACACTGGGGTACTAATCCAGTGAAGAGGTCACTATATTGGGATTTGCAAGGCCCGCATGGTAACACCTCGGTCAGGGTGCAGTATCGGCCACCCGGCGCGCAATGACAAAAGTATGCTCATACCCCCCATAAGGTGATCCCGTCGGATCTCACCTAGGGGACTATTAAATCAACCGGACATAATCCAGTTGAGTCACGCCAGCTAATCATAATCTAATACTTTCTCAAATGGGAACAACTTAACAACGACACAAGTCTTTCCATCACTTTAAGAATAGAAGCATTTTGTGAATCGTTCCTTTACATCAACAAAATGTGAGTTATATGATTCACGTTACTTTAAAAACATAACAATTCACACTTAAATCTTACAATGTTAATATGATACTAGTATGACGATAATGACAAAACTTAAAGTTATCGAATCACGATATCATTCGTTACATTCCCCAAGGTTAGAAAAACTACCATCAAAACATCACAACAAGTAACTTTAGCAACCATTAACGATAAGTTGACACAATACTCATGATCTTATTTATAATTTAATAACAACCTATCGTAAATTGGTAGCATGAGTGTGAGTTTTGATGGTAGTTTCTCTAACCTAGGGTATTATTATTAAAGTTACGATATGATTCACTGAAATGCCAAGCCAAGATCCCAACCTAGTCAAACATTGAAGACTGAACGGGTAGTTGAAGAAGATATGATTCACTGATTCAGAGCCTAAGTAGTAAATAGGGCACTCATCCTCTTCCAATAGATTCATTTGCATAAGTTTATCCTTTATTTTCAATTTATTCATCACAACATCCAAAGAATAAACCTAGCCTTAAGAATAAATGATCTATCCTAAACAAACTTGTTCCATGGAACTACAGAAACATGCATCTTCACAACAACTGTTGTAGATCCCTTTGAGGCTATAGCACTCTTGTGGTATCCAGTGTGCTAACGTGTCCTTAACATATCATATTTTCCTAGAGGACTAACTCACAATAGGAAAGGGACTAAAGATGCACAAATCAACCCATTTGGTGTAGACCCTATGAACCCATCATACCCATAAGGTTTCAGATAGATGATGGACATGCCAAGCAAGCTTCCTCGCTGCTACTTCATTCCACTCCTTAATATTTTGAAGGCTAAGACCCCCATCTTTTTCTTTTTACAAACATTTAACCACCTTACATTACTAGGAAAAATTACCAAGAATAATCCAACATTTTACTAGTTTCCCTACAATAATCTTAACTTTTGATTAAATATGAATAATCTCAACTGTAAGGGATGCTTGCTAAGAATGCACCAAGGTAACCTTTTACATATATAACATGTCATTTTTGTATAAAAAATAAAAAAATAAATACAAAATTAAATTAAAATAACCAATTTAAAAATTTTGAAAAATTAAAAAGATTAATTAAGTAAGTATTTTTTTTATTTTAACTTTATATCTTAATGTTTTTAACTTTTTTTTCTTTTTTTAGCAATTAACCTGCAAATATCAATCGCCGTTTGGGAAACAATGTTCTTGCATAAGTGACAATAAAATTGGGATTATTTACAGTTAATCAAAAGTTGAGATTATATATAATAAGAAAAGCAATAAAATGTTGTATTATTCTTGGTAATTTTTTCGAAAATCAATCACAATCCCATAACCTAATTACTTCAATTTTCTTGCCAACTTTATAATGTTTATACCATACTTGTATAAAAACTCGTGTAATGCGCGAAGTTGTTAGTATGAAGATATATAAATAAAATTTTCAAAGATATGTAATAATATACATACTATTACTATATAATATAGATGAAGTAGCAATTGCTGATTAATTTTATTTTCTACGTAAGCAACCATTAATAAAATTATTCCATCTTATGGAGCTCCAAGAGCATGACACGTGAAATTTTACAGTCTTTTTATTAGATTGTATGATTGTGGAGCTTCAAGAGCATGACACGTGGAATTTTATAGTCTTTTTACTTGATTGTATGATTTAAAAATGGTAAATTACTCTTGTTAATTAATATTTAGAATAGCTAAAAATAACATGTTGATTAATTTTAGGAAAAATTAGCTAGAATAATCCAACTTTTTCATGATAATGATCTCACCTATTAATTAACCATGAATAATCATAATTTTAAGGGGTATTTGCCTATAGTAAGCTTGGGTAACTAAATGACCTGCTATAGTATGTATTTCACAAAAAAGTAAAGTAAAAAATTAATGTAAAATTAGAGAAAAATCTTGAAAATTTACGTAAAAGTTTTTGAATATGATTAATCAATAGAAGAAATATTATAGAAAATTTATGAAATTGTTAGATTATTCTAGATAAATTTTCCTTAATTTTATTTGCCACGTAAGCAACCATTAATAAAATCATTCCATCTTGTGGTGCTCCCAAAAGTATGATATACTTATAGTCTTTTTATTAATATACGATTTCTTCTTCATTTTTAGCTTATTTACAATTTTTTAAGCCCTTCATTCACTCGATTGTTCTAATTTTTTAAAGAATATTTTGCGAACAGTATCCTTTATATCTACTTGTTTTAATATTACAGTCTCAATATTTCATGTTTGCGAATGACAACATTCCTACCTCACATTCTACCACCACCACCACCACCCCTCAACGTAACTCCCTCTCCCCTCCATCATTTCCTCATTCCTCCTTCTTGTTCAACATTTCCTTCCATGGCAACCACCAATTGAAACCCAGGTAACCATATTTGCAAAAACCCAAATATCAATCATCATTTCTCTCTTTCCTCCCTCTTGAATTACCCAATTGAAACTAAATCCAAGCAAGTAAGTCACCAACTGAATTCAAATTTCATCAAAATCTAAACCCTAACTTAAACCCAAACCCTTTTGATTCCCCAAATTATATCACTAATTTGGAAAAATCCCTCAAATAAATATAATTAATTATCAAAACCTTACATCAAATTAGGCAATACAAAAGAAAAGTGTTTTATTAACTAATGGCAAATACAAACTATGGTGGTGGATGGTCATGGTGGTGGTGGCCGCGGTAGGTTGATTGTGGCTTGGCGAGCACGTCAACAATAGTTGGCGGTCCAATCTACATTACCCAATTCAATTGATGAACTTAATTTCGTTTTTGGTATGATTATTATGCATTTTTAGAAAAAGCTAAAGGAGAAAAGAGAAAAGGATCAAGGGGAGGGAAAGAGAAAATGACGGAGAGGCAGTGGTGGTGGTAGATAGGGAAATGGGAAGCCTGTGAAGGGGTGGTTAAATGTAAATGGTTGAGCTAAAGTCAAATCTAGAAGGAAAATGTCAATCAAAAAGTTTACTATGATCTTTTTAGAAGCTTAATATATTTATCCATATGGCAACAAATTTATTGAAAATATATAATTAAACATTTTAAAATGTTAAAATACAATTATATTAAAATAAATATGTGTCTAAATTTAAAATAACTAAGAAATTGATTGTTTAAAAGTGAGTTTTAAAAATGGTCGCTTATGCTTAGTCAAAGGTAAAATTCAAATCAAGCATGTCATCTTCGGTTAATGCTATTGTCGTCCGACAACCTAGCTAAAATGATTCTTATAACATTAATTAGCAAAAAACACGATTTGCCTGTGATTTCTAAATTCTTAAACTTCGTAGCTATTCTTAGCAAATGATTCTTAAGAAATTAAGGTTTGATTATAAAAGGTCGACATGCAATACGAAGTTGTATTTTATTGTGTAATTATACAATATATGAGTTGCACTTGATCATACCAACGGATAATTGGATGAATTTCATCATTATGTATATTTTGGTAAAAATATATTTTAAGGTTGATTTTGACAAAATAAGTTATTTTAGATAACTTTTAACAAATGTTATATTTTCCAAATACTTTCTAAAAACTTTTATGTTTAATCTTCTTGACTATTCGCAGTCATCAACCGAGCAGTTGAGGCTTTTATCAATTTTTTTGCAACAGTTTTTGATAAAGACATAACATTAGAAAAAATTGATTTTAAAGGTTCCACGTTTACGTCGTTTGCTTTTAAAGGTTTCAACTTTATGTCATTTCTTTTGTTCCTTTTTATTTGTTCACTTTACCTTTTCATGTATTTTAAAGCATACTTTGAGTCTCCATATCTCATAATATGCTTAATTAAAAAATTACAAAAATTATATATTAAAATTTTTTGTATCAAGACAAATGTAACAAGATCCTACATGAATATATTTTTTATTGAATATATACTTAAAAAATCAAATTTAAATTACTCTCTCATATAGTGAAAAAACTTAAAATAGACAAACAAAAATGAATAGAGAGAGTTTCTTTTAAAGACTCCAATTTTATATGTTATTTGCTTTTATAGGTTTTTTGACCGTTAACCTGAACAACATGTCACCTAAAAAATTAACTCCTCAAAAAAGATATTAATTTTGTAAATCCACCAAAAACTTATAATTTCATTCCAAAATTTGCAATTTCTAATAAAAGAAATAATTCAAAAAAAAAACAAAATAAATAAAATTAATTTTGCCGGCATGTTATCCTATTTTCAACTACCGATATCTACCGCGTCATCTTGCCGCCAAACACTAGCCGAAGGCTGAAGCGAACCTACGAACTGTCAAAACTCAAAACTCACACCCAAATTCGGAAAATACAAAACCAGCAAAATCTGAAATTTGAAAAATAAA
Organism: Amaranthus tricolor; assembly: GCF_026212465.1. Taxonomy (NCBI): domain Eukaryota; kingdom Viridiplantae; phylum Streptophyta; class Magnoliopsida; order Caryophyllales; family Amaranthaceae; genus Amaranthus; species Amaranthus tricolor. The sequence continues at coordinate 9,502,766 of NC_080058.1, forward strand.
GCCGGGGAATAATGGCGATGGCATTTGAATCCAGAAACCTATTTGCAGCCATTGACATGGGAACAAACTCCTTCAAACTTCAAATTATCCACTTCGAACCTACCGTATCTAAACTCACCACTCTCCAAACCCATTCTGAAGCTGTCGGGTTAGGGCGTAATCCATTGTCATCATCACAACCATTAATATCTCCTGATTCCCAGTTCCGGGCAATTGAAGTGCTATTGAAATTTCAGTCAATTTTGCGATCACAGAATGTGACTCGAATCAGGGTAGTTGGTACATCAGCCATTAGAGAGGCTAGCAATAGGGATATCTTTTTAAATGAGGTGAAGAAAAAGTTAGGTTTTGATTTTCATGTGAATATATTATCTGGTGTAGAAGAAGCTAGGTTAATTTATCTTGGGGTACTTCAATTTCTGCCTATTTATGATAAAAGGGTTTTAACATTGGATATTGGAGGTGGGTCTACTGAATTTGTTGTTGGAAATTATGGTAGGGTTCTTTTTGCTGATTCAATAAGATTAGGTCATTTGACATTGACCCAGAAATTTGGGGAGAATGATTTAGTTGGATTGAAGGGTTATATTCGTGAGGTCATTGAAGCATCTGGGTTGGTTGGGAAGGTTAAAAATTTGGGTTTTGAGGTTGCAGTTGGATCATCTGGGACGATTTTGGCAATTGAGAAGGCGATATGGAGTGATTATGGAAGTGGTGGCGAAAAGAGGGAGGTTTTGAAGAATTGTGGACGGAGCAGGAGGAAGAATTGGTGGTTTAGTTGGGAAGAATTGAAGGGTCTTGTAGAGGGACTGTGTGGGGTTAGGGCTAGGTTTAGTCAAAATGAGAAAGCTAAGAGAGATGAGTTTTTTGGTAAAAGGTCTGAGTTCATTGTGGCGGGAGCGGTCCTTTTGGATGAAATACTAGAGTTGTTTGGGATCAATGAGATGATGGTTTCTGGTTACGCATTGGGCGAGGGTGTGGTGGCAGAAAATGTTTCGGAGGATTGTCTGGGCTCTAATTTGTATGTCAATGAGGCATGGAAATCCGTTAAGAGGCTTGCCATGAGGTTTAATGGAAAAGATAGGATGAAAAATTGTGCAGAGTGTTTGGCTATTGCTAAGGTGTTACTGGTTGGAGTTCCATGGAACTGCAATTGAGTATCAATTTTAGTTTGCATATTTGCTAATGATGGTTTTTTGTTGAATGATTTGGCAGGTGATATTTAGAGGTTTGAGGAAGAACAAGAAGTTTGTAGACGATCGTTTTGCTGTTGATATTTGTCTGAATGATAAGGATCTCGAGTATCTTGAAGCTGCTTGCATGCTTCACAATGTTGGTCTCTATTTTGGGAAAAAGGGCTACCATAAGCGATCCTATAGTATTGTCATGGTGTGATATCTGCCTTATATTAGTTAAATTTCTTTGCTATGATACTCCCTCAATTTGGAAATGATCATTTCATATACTGTTTTTCCTGTGTCTTATATTATAAGTTTGTTGTCATTGGATTTTATATAATACTCCCCATCCCTTTTAAATTGAATGACAGAGAGTGGATGAGCGAGATTTTCAAGCATGAAAAATATTTCTTGATGAATAGGGTTTTTGGAATACTTATCAAGTAGTGTTTTGTCAAGATTATCAAGTGTTAGGTTTATAGACATTTTGATTTTTAGGAATGAAATAACTTTTGATTTTCCTTTTAGCTAGAACATGTTGCTGCTGTTGCACATATTGTGTCACATCAGTGGCAAGGTAGCATTTTGATTCAGATAGTATGTGGTTTTTCCAACGAGGAGGAAACTGTTGTTTTGTGTTGCTTATGATGTATTGTACTATGCACCAATGATCAGGTGGGCTGGTGCTAGTTTTCGCGGGGGGTGGGGGGTGTGGAGGAGGGGGGAGGAAGTGAGTTTTCCATCAGCAAAGTTCTTGTTAGAGTAGGCTACCGAATGCGGAAGTGTGGGCCTAAAGGTGGCACGAAAGGTTAATGACCATGGCTTGAAGGTGCACTAATGAACCATGGTTATATGCAAGTATTAACGTGATTTAAGCAATAAAAGTATAGCAAATATTAACACTAAGATTTAATTTGGTTCACCATTAATGAGGCTACATGCACCATCCTAGGCTAGTGTATCATTATGTGTTTATAGGATAAAGGAGCTTGAAAGCTCATTACAACAGTGAAGGAATTACATCAATAGAGAGTAGTGTGTGAGCTGTACATTTGAGTAAAGAATTAATTAGAGTGTGGTAAGGATAAAGAATGGGAGGCTCAAGCATGTAACTTGGCTCTTTAAAATACTACATACAACAAATACACATATATATAAGCAAAGGGGGACACATGGGACAGCATTTGAAAACCAGCAAGTAGCAGCAAGTGAAGCTGGCAGCCGCTCGACCCTCTGCTCGATCAAGCCACCTGGTAGAGCAAGGAGCAGGCATGCTTCTGACGCTTTTCCAGCTTGTTTGCACAGCCCTCTAGGTCCCCTATGGTCTTCCCTATGCTTCCATAGCTTGATGTAGCTGGTTGTGTACTACATTTCCTTATTTATAAATGACAAACCCATGTGCCACACTCCATACACTTGTTTTATGCACACAATGAGAGTTTGTTCTACTTCATGACTTAGAGTGTCCTTTACCACTCATAATAATACATGCTTAAGGTCTAGTAATCATACTTTGTTACTTCTAACCTTTAAGACTAAACTATTCTACACAAGACTCAAGTCACAAACTCTTTCGGTTCTTTGTACGTCATGTATACTTGGGAGACAATGACACTTACAGGTAATCAATATCAAATAGTAGTATTGGGAATGAGTTTTAGTTTTGATTTTCATAAAACATTTCCATGGTAATTGAGCTGTCACCCTTAACCATGTGTTTTCTTTTTTCATAAATTTCACAAATTATGCGCACTTCTTATTTATGTGAAGTTATACATGACGTTTGCTACCAAGGGCCAATCGAAAATAACCTCTTTGTTAAATTTCATCATTAATAAGTATAAGGGTGCGTACATCCGACCCTCTCAAACCCCGCTCTAGGTGGGAGCCACTTAATGGCATTGGGGTGATGGAATGCAATAATTTTCCTTTACCACTTAATACCGCAATTTCAAGTGGTAATGAATTAGAATGAATTACAATTTTTTAGTTAAACAAGATCATAAGCCTTGCGCAATAGTTTTTCTTGGTAAATTACAATTTTTATAACCATTACCATTTAACACCAACAACCAAATGGGTCATTTAGTCGTTATGGTAGTCTTTGTGAATAATTTAATGAAAATTGCACAACTTCAGTCAGGAATGGTGTAGTTACTGTTAACATTAAGGCTTCATCATTCCAATTTATTGTTATGTTGGTGCTACATGATTTTTTATCTTAACCTAGAAATTTAGCTTTTAAATTTGCCATTTACTGTTGAACTTATTCCTTAAATGGAATTCTGTGGCAGGAACAGAGTGAACTTGATGGTTACTCTATTGTGGAGAATCAGGTAATTCTATATGTTATCGATAAGAATCTTTGTTCATTAAACCGTTGCTTCTTCCTGTCATTGCTATTTTTAATTTTACAGTTGATAGCTCAACTTGCTAGATATCACCGAAAGAAGTTCCCTAACATTGAATTGATTTCTCTCCAAGGAGTCTCTAAGGAGGTATCATATTGTACTATTTCCAGTTAAAGTATTCTTTTTACATATCTTTAAAGGTGCAGTAAAATGATTGTCTGTGTGGGATTTGGACATGATCAGAAATTTGGAATTATTTGCTCCATTCTACGCATATCAGTCATCATCCAGAAACACACTCAATTGGAACTCAGAGAAATCAGTTTTGACGATTCTAGCGAAGGTTTTGTCTTGGTAAGACAGAAACATTACAGAAATTTGGCCTTCTGTTTATTCAACTTTGAATTTATGGTTTGATGTAGAAGACATTAATAATCCATTACCCAAATGCCATAAAATGGTTCCCACTTATGTGGGGTTTTGAGGATTGGATATACGCAACCTTATCCTTGTTAGTGATAACAAAAAAATTGTTTTTTATTGACCCTTGATATTAAATATCATCTGACTTCACATAAATAAAAAGTGCACATGAGTTAATTAGTCATTTTAATATAATTCATTATAATCCGAAACCAAGAACAATTTTTGGGTTCATCGAAATAAGGGACAAAAGTTACGTCTAGAAGTTCTAAAAATTCAATGGTTAGTGCTATGAATTGAGATGGTGAATTGTTGATGAAACAAAACTGAAGATTGCGTTAATGGTTTTCTACTAAAAAACACACAAGATAAAGATAGGATCAAGCATTCAAGAGGCTTGAAATCTCTCCCAAGAAAGCTAAAAACGTAAACAAAACAATTCTATAGGCCAATTCCCTTTCTCCCCTCTTTTTCTCTATCTGCAATTTATAACGCTGTATGCTCCATTTCTCAAACGAGGTGTTAAGCACCAGCCAATCCTAACAAGCTCTAATTGAATTCCTACTGTATGCTCATATAGTTGAATCCTTACATTTTTATGTTTTTATTTGCAGTTTTTCGTAATGAAAGGAGGCCAGCCTATGCTTCTGGAACCAGAGATGCTATTATTAGCCAAGGACTTAGAGGGAAAAATAGCGATAGAAGCAAAGCTTTTTGAAGCGGTACATATTGTTGCCTTTTGAATTGAGAAAACACTTCATGTCACATTGTTGTAATTTTCATATTTTGTCTTCAGGTCTTCCATCAGAAGTTATTGGTTGTAACTCATATGGGATGTTAAAGACCTCCGCGAGACATCAATGCGCATGTTATGTGTGAATCAGTTAGTGATGGGCGGATCTTGGGTATGATGTATAATTTGTGTATTAATAATCGTTTTAATTATTTGGCTAATGTCCTAATTGCTACAATTTGTATTAAAATGGTCAGCTTTTAGCAGAAGTGTCTCTGTAATCCTTTCGGAGTTGAAGACGAGAAGTTATGAAGCTCAAAGAATTTAAATATTTTCCGTGTCATGAAGGCTGCTAACTGGTACGTATTATTTTTCCCTCATCCTTTTTAGTGAAAAATGAAAAGGATTACAAAGACTAGGCTGTTCACTTCTATGCTTTATTATTTCAGCTTTAGTAATGTTTTCTTTTTGTTTAGTTCTCATCAGTATTTTCGAATTTAAAAATCTCAAAATTAAAAATAATACAATTTATGGAATTCATATGTACACTATGCTTTGTTTATTTTAGCTTTAGTAATACCTTGTGTTTAGTCCATCGGTATTTTCTAAGGGGGAAAAGGAAAATGTTTCTGTTACAGAGTCTCCCATTCCAAATCTTTTTAAGCCACCCCTTACATATGTTGTCAGGGAAGATTACCTTTACCGTTTAGTCTTTTAGATTGATGTTCCTGTGGGTTTTGAACTTTCGATTACTACAAATTATATGATTTGCCTTTTTTATTGGTATTGTTATGTAATGGTTATAATTGATATCAATCATAAGTCTTCCCCCTGCCATATTCCTGGTACTAAGGTACTACGGTCTATGTGAGCTGCTTGATTAGTAACATGAACTGCTTAACTTGACGTCTTGACCTGAAACTCCATATGGGGCAACACAGCCTGGCTTCTACAGGAAAGACCCCACCCCCAAATTGCCTCTAGTAGGTTTGATCCAAGATGTAAGCTAATACCACTATACCGTGCCATCCTTGATGGAACTGCTTATCATATGATTTAGCATAGTTTTCTAAATAATGACAAACAGTGTGGGTGTTGCATATATTCTTGCAGCAAATGAACTTATATATCAAGCTTTATATCTTGATATCCTACATACCCATATGAGTATATGACCTTGTCCAATGAGGGTTCTCAGATTAGGATATGACATTTGGACATTTACAACGTATACAGTACCTGGCACAGTATACACCACTCCATTAGCCCAATAAGTGGCTCCCACCTAGAGTGGGGTTTGAGAGGGTCGTATGTACGCAACCTTACTCTTGTTAATGATAAAGTAACAAAGATGTTTCTGATTGACCCTTGGTAGCAAACATCATGTGCAGCTTCACATAAATAAGGAGTGCACATGGTTAATGGTCATTTTACCATAGTCCATTATTATATGAAACCAAAAAACTATAAGATGAGTGTGCTGAAGTTTGATGATGCATCAAATTGACATTCAGTGATCAAAACATGGTAGCATGTTTTATCTTCAACAGCTTCATCAGTCTTCACTGGTAAGTCATCCCTTTCAGCGACTTTTATGCCTAACGCTTTTAGCTGGATTAGGATTTTGTGTACTGATAATGTGACCTAAATTATGCATGTTTGAAAACCGAGTTGCTGTTTCTTTGAGTTTGATGAATCATTCATCGAATTTGTTTGGGGTATTATCTTTCATGCTTGCTGTTCATTCATGACTTCTACTTGGATACAGGGTGAATACATATTCCTTCTCAGGGACACGAAGCGAAAATGGAGCAATTATTGGCAAATACAAAGAACAAATTCATCACTAGCTTGCAGAATAGAGTTTTAAGAAGGCCTAAGGGCTCACATATGCCTTGTTTTGTGTCAAAAATAGCAATTGCAATGAGCAGTGTAGTTCAACCTCAAGTCAACATCATGAGTATATATAAAAGTGTGCTCAAGTAGAGAACTTCTAGGTATTTACTTTAAGCAAGGAGTGCCGTTGCCTAGGATCCAATAGCCCATTAATATAGGGAGCCTAATTTTTTTGTAATTCGTCAATAGCCCATTAATATAGGGAGCCTAATTTTATTGTAATTCGTGAGTTTATAGTAGATATTTTTAAAAAGAAGTCATGTTTGAAAGTGGAGGAAGAAGATGAATCTCAAAAAAATAATTTATTTCAATTTAAAGGGATTTATTTGTATTATTTTTTTGAAGTACTTAGTAAAGATAAGAATCGATCTTCTATAAGGAGGGTCTATATCTATTATTTTGCATAGGGCTCATAAAATATCAGGAACGACACTAGAAATACACCATCCATGGAATCAACGATTTTAGAGACCGGACATGTTTGCTAAGTTTGGAAGTTTCTAATTTTAGAAAGCTAATATTTTTAGTAAGATTTTAATTTTATCAAGAGTTTGTTTTTCTAATCTTGTTTATAATTATCGTTGTCTTTTTTATTGTGTCATCACTTTTTTTATATAAACTTTTCAAATATGCCTTCCTCTCTTGAAAATTCTCTTAACTTTCTTCTCTGTCTAAAATTGAATAAATTTTTCACTCAGACTTTCATTTCTTGCAATTGGAGCAATGGGATACAACATTTAACTACGTAAGCTATGTCTATAAATACTTTATATCATTATTCGTATTTTTTTTCAAAAAGGAAAACAAGGCAAGTTGTACAAATTGCGCCACTTGGCTTAGGTCAAGTTGTACATTTCATGTGGCTTTTCCTAGTTCTTTTATAATTATGATTTATTATTGTTAATTATTTTTGAATTAACTATTTGTTTGATTATTGACTTAGTTATTTATTATATTAGTTTAATTATATGTTTAATCATTTGATTTGTTGAATATAATTATACGTTTAAATATTCGTTTAAGATTTAATATAATTTAAGATTTATTTTAAATTTATGTTTAATTATGTAGAAATATGGTTTGTAATTAAATATTCATAATAGAGGGAAAAATACTATATAGAGGTTAATTGTTTTGGAGTAGTACTAGGCATGTTAAAAGCGACTCTTTTAATCCGGAGAGGTGTTATTGGGTTTACGCGTCATGCTAGGCATAAGCAAACGCTAGAGGGAGTTAGGCACAATGGACTAGTATCTTAGAATGGGAACATACTCCTCGGGGTCAACAAATGATGAGGATAGGCGTAGTGAGTTTGAGATACTACTCCCAAACATTCTATGGGACAACTTATTAATTGAATTGACTTGTGGTTCTAATAGGTATGTTTGTTGACAACCATTAAGATGTAACTCATAGAATTAAGTGTAGGTAACAAAAATAGAGAGCAACAACTAGAATATTATGTGAACGAGGTGTGCCCTTAATGTTTAAGGGAAAGTTTTATCAAAGAACCATTAGAGCCATGTTACTATGTGGATCATAATGTTGGGCTTCTAGAAATAATCATAGGTTAAAGGTGGGAGTTGAAAAATGCAAATATTTCGATGGATAAGTAAGCATACCTTGAAGGATAGAATTTAAAATGAAGATATCATAAAGGATTTAGAAATCGCAAATATTGAGAAAATGATGAAAAATAATTGTTTAATATGGTTTGAGCATGTGCATAGACGGGGTATTGATCAAGTTGTAAGTAAGATAAAAAGTTTGAACTTTGAAGACCTAAAAAGAGGGTGAGAAAGGCCAAATATGACTTGAAAGACATAAGTGGAAAATGATATGAAGAATCTAGACTTACAAATTGAGATGACAAGAAATCAAAATGAATGTAGAAGAAGAATCCTTGTAGGCGACATTGAAATTGATATATTGATTCACATAGCCAATCCCAATCTTTTAGGATTAAGGCTTTAGCCTTGTAGTTGTTGTTGTTGTTGTTTGTGTTCCTAAATAATGAAGGAATATTTAGCCAGTGATTAGAATAGTCTCAACTAATAGGCGTGTAGTCGAAGTCATTTAGCAAGTTTATTACATAATAGGAGTTGGATTCTTCATTCTCTATTTAAAGGTCTCTCCTAATAGAATAGAATATTGTGTATATCTTATAAATCTTTATATTTTGGTAATTATTTTGTTATTAGCTAGTTTTCTTACTCTCTAAGATTACCCTTGTAGCTAGTTTCCTTACTCTCCAAGATTACTCTTGTATTTATTCTCTCATTTTGAAATGAAATGACAACCAATTATTCTACCAATTCTATCATGGTATCAAGAGCTTAGGTTCTTTTTCCTCTCTTCAACCCTTTTTATTTTCTTCCTTGCTCCCCAAGACAACCGTTCCCCACCCTTACCGCCGCCCCCCCTCTCTCTTGCGTCTTCCATGGCATCTCCTAAAATTCATCCCATCACCAACTCCTCTACGGGTATCCTTGGGCCTTGTCCAGCCCATAATTTCTTTACCGGGTCATCTTTCTCGTCGGACTACTTTCCGACGAATATCAATCAAGCTATGCATACTCTCTCTTTGTCCTCTCCAGATGAACATTTCTACATGGATACCAGTGCTACTTTCCATATGACTCACTCTCAAGGTAATTTTCTTAAGTATTTTCCATTGAAGCATCATCATAATAATCACATAATTGTTGGTAATGGTAATATGATTCCCGTTCAAGGTCATGGTGATTTACCCATTTCTCCCTCTAATCCTTTCCTTACTCTCAAAAATGTCTTACATGCCCCTAAACACATTAAAAATCTTATCTCTGCTCGTAAGTTTACTCGTGATAATAAAGTTTTTGTTGATTTTGATCCTTTTGGTTTTTCTGTGAAAGAATTGGGCATAGGGAATATCCTCTTACGGTCTAATAGCACTGGTAATCTTTGTCATTTCCATTCAACATATGGAGCTACCATCCCCTCCTCTCCACATTCGGCTTTTTTATCTTCTAATATTTGGCATTCCCATTTAGCTCATTCGGGAAATGACATTTTACATTCCTTATATTCTTCTAATTCTATCCAATGTAATAAAACTCCATCTTTTGTGTTTCATTCTTGTCCTTTTGGTAAACATGTTAGATTACCTTTTGTTAATTCTCAATTGGTGAGTACTAAACCTTTTGATATTATTCATAATGATGTATGGTCTTCTACTGTTTCAAGCCCTTCGAGATACAAATACTATGTCCTCTTTCTTGATCATTATATAAATTCTTTGTGGACTTTTCCGTTATTTCACAAGTCTCAAGTGTATGATATTTTTGTGCAATTTAACACCTTTGTCAATACTCAATTTGAGCTTAATATCAAATCTTTTCAATGTGATCACGGGTGAATTTGATAATAAAATTTTGCACCAATTTTGTGCTACTCGGGGTATCTCTCTTCGTTTCTCTTGCCCCCAAACTTCATACTAAAATGGAAAATCTGAAAGAAAAATTCACACAATAAATAATATCATTCATACATTATTGTGTCATGTATCCCTTCCCTCTTATTTTTGGCCCCACGACTTGAATACCGCTACTTATCTCCTAAACATTCTCCCCTCCAAGTTACTTGGTCATTTGACTCCTACTCACTTGCTTTACTATAAATCTCCCACATATACGTATCTTCGGGTTTTGGGTGTTTATATTTTCCTCTTATCTCTTCCAAAAAATTCATAAATTACAAACTCGTTCATCTCCATGTGTCTTTTTGGGATATCCATCTATGCATCGTGGTTACAAGTACTATGATCTCTACTCTCATAAGATTATTCTCTCCCGCCATGTCCTTTTTGACGAAGCCTCCTTTCCTTTTTCTTGGTCCTCACAATCCTCTCCTAGAGAATATGATTTTTTAGATGATCCCAATCATTATTTTTTCCTTCAACAATTTCAGCCCAACAGCAGCAACCCATCTCCTAACCCCCTCCCCTTATTTACTAGGCCTCGTCTCCCTATTAGCCCAACAACAACTTCCCAGAATACAAACCCTCCCCCACTAACTCAGAACACTAGGCCCAACCCAGTTAGCCACCCTCCAGCTCCTATTTCCCCATCACAAACCCCATCCTCTAGCCCACTTTCTTCCTTAAATCTCCCCTCATCACCAATTTCTCCTTCTATGCTCGGAATGACTAGGCGTAGTAAGCATGACATTTTCAAGCCCAATCCCAAATACACTTCTCACGCCTTTTCTATCTCCTTCTATCCTAATCCCGAAAATCCTATCCATGTCCTCCGTGACCCTAACTGGAAACAAGCCATGAAGGATGAATTTGATGCTTTAATTGAGAATAATACTTGAGATATTGTGTCGCGGCCTCCGAATGCTAATTTTATTCATTCCTTGTGGATTTTCCGAGTGAAAACTAAGTTTGATGGTTCTTTAGAGCGCTATAAGGTGCGTCTTATTGGTGATGGCAAGTCTTAAAGAGAGGGCATTGACTGTGATGAGACTTTTAGCCCTGTGGTCAAACCTGCTTCTATTCGCATTGTTTTGAGTATTGCTCTGTCTAATTCTTGGTCCATTCATCAGTTGGATGTTAAAAATGTTTTTCTCCATGGTCACTTGAATAAAACTGTGTACATGCATCAACCTTTGGGTTTTCGTGATCCCACTCAACCCGATCATGTGTGTCTTCTCCGAAAGTCTCTTTATGGTCTAAAGTAGGCCCCTCGAGCTTGGTATCAACGGTTTGCTAATTTTGTGACTACCTTTGGTTTTCGTAATAGCATTTCTGATAACTCTTTATTTTGTTTATTGTCATGGGTCCAATATTGTTTATCTTCTTTTGTATATGGATGATATTATACTCACTGCTTCTTCTGAACTTCTCCGTCAGTCTATCATGTCTAAATTAAGTTCAGAATTTGCTATGAAGGACTTGGGTTCTCTCAATTACTTCTTGGGTATTGCTGTTTCTCATACTCCTGCATGTCTATTTCTCTCTCATATCAAATATGCTGTTGAAATTCTGGATAAAGCTAGATGTCTGAATGCAAACCTGCTCCTGCTCCTGCTCCTACTCCTGTTACTACATCTAGCAAACTTTACGCTGATGTTGGGTCTCCATATGATAATCCTACCTTGTATTGCAGCTTAGCTGGGACCTTACAATATCTTACTTTCACCCGTCCGGATATTTCTTATGCCGTTCAACAAATGTGCTTATTTATGCATGATCCTCGAGTTAAACATATGGCTGCTCTTCATAGAATTCTTCGGTACATTTAAGGGACTCTTGACCATGAACTACAACTATATAAGTCCCCTGTTTCTTCTCTCTTATCCTATACTGATGCTGATTGGGGTGGTTGTTCTGACACCCGCCGTTCCACTTCCGGTTACTATGTTTTTCTCGGTGACATCTTGATCTCTTGGTCTGCTAAGCGCCAACCTACGGTCTCTAAGTCTGGTGCCAAAGCTCAATATCGTGGTGTTGCTAATGTTGTTTCTGAAACTTGTTGGATTCGTAACTTGCTTCTTGAGCTTCATTGTCTTATTCCCATGGCCACTCTTGTTTATTGTGACAATGTTAGTACTGTTTATTTGTCGAGCAATCTTGCTCATCATCAACGCACTAAGCATATCGAAATGGACATTCATTTTGTTCGTGGAAAGGTTCAGCGTGGTGATGTTCGGGTTCTTCATGTTCCATCTCAATATCAAATTGCCGATATCTTTACTAAGGGTCTGCCTCAAGTTCTTTTTGATGATTTTCGATCCAATTTCAGCGTTCGCAAACCTCCCGATTTGACTGCGGGTTGTGATAGAATAGAATATTGTGCATATCTTGTAAATCTTTATATTTTGGTAATTATTTTGTTATTAGCTAGTTTTCTTACTCTCTAAGATTGCCCTTGTAGCTAGTTTCCTTACTCTTCAAGATTACTCTTGTATTTATTCTCTCATTTTGAAATGAAATGACAACCAATCATTTTACCAATTCTATCATCTCTCTCCCCTTTTTCCCTTTGATGTAACTCAAAATTTTTAATCATTTGTTATTTAAGTAACGGTTTTTGGAAGAAATTGATGGATTATAAGGAGAGAATAAGAAGAATAAAATTTTTCCAAGAGAAAGTTGAAAAGATTATGAAAAGGAAAATAGGTGGCAAAAACCGAGAAAAAGATTTATAGAAAAATATCTCAATGAGTTGGAAAAAAGTATAGAGCACTTCTTTGAATTGTAAAAGGAGAATAATGGAGTTGGAGAAGGATATAAATGTAAACATGCGATGAAGTTATTCATTTATTGAAGAAATGCTTGGTAGAAATTTAAATTTGATTATTTAGTAAGGATAAGGATAAAGATAAGGATATATTTATATTGGAGCCATTAAAATATAGTTATATGAGAATCGAATAATAGGTGACATTTTATAAAGAGAGGCATTTGCTCTCCAACTAAGACAAGATTGAATTCTTAGGATGTAGTTGAATGTCATTGAGCCATTAGAATGCAAATTTGCACTAGTTTACCTCAAATATCTTAACCATCACAATTACTAAGCATCTTAGAAAAACTTAAATCATTCAACAAGACTCAAAAATTTGAGAAATAAATTAAGTGGCCTTACATTGAAAATTATGGTTGATTTAAGCATTACTTCAAGCAAAATTATAAATGTCATAGTTAGGGATGGAAATAATTGCCTTTGACCTAGATTCAAATATATATTATTTAGATCTAGATACGTGGATCTCACGGATTCAGAGATTAGGATTCGTGTTTAAATAATTTTAATTAAACAAAACAAATTATTTAAGACAAGACTTTCCATGAGATAGTTCTGTATTATGCGAAATAACACAAAATTAATTAAAACCTACTTTTGCACTTAAAATACTCACTTTAGTTGTTTAATATTAAATACGTCATTTTAGATGGTAAAATTGATAGATTGAATATTAAAACACCTTATTTTTTGAAATGAGCCTTTTGTATGCATGTGTCTAATTGTGAAATGATCGCATACAAGAATTAAGGCTATTTTTTGGCAAAATTTATAATACAAAAAATATTGATTTTATTTAAAGCACTTATCTTATTGACAAAAGATAAGCTATAACATAGTTTAAATTCAAACAACTCGAAATATAGAATAAATACAATAACTAAAATATAAAAATAACAACGACATATTTATACAATTCGTAAATGCAAATCTCAGTAAAATGCTAGTTTGCTAGTCTTTTATTTTCATCACTATTCACTATTTGCTACTAATTGTTGCAACAATAATTCCAACAATGACGAGAAAAAAGATGAAGAAAGCTATTAATAAAGGTTGCCACTATGATTCCAGTCCTGATTTGAATAATTGGATTTAAACAAATAGAAATATAGAATTGAGATTTTATAAAATTGATCTGAATTCATGGATCTAGATCGAGTTCAAAAATCATTGCTTTTCTAAGAATTGAGTCTATCTAAAATAACTCTAATTTTTAATTGATTTTTACACAATAATTTCAACTTTTGATTAAATATGAATAATCTAACTATAAGGAGTACTTTCTAAGAATGCACTAAAGTAACCCCTTACCTATACTTTATATAACATGTCATGTTCAATAAAATAAAATAAAAATAAATACAAAACTAAATTATAAGGAAATTGAAAATTAAAAATAAAATTAAAAAGAGAAACTAAGTAGGATTTTTTTTTTAAAAAAAAAATTTTACTTTTAATATTTAATATTTTTAAAATTTTTATTTTATTTGTCCAATTAACCTGCAAAATTTGGTCATCCTTTGGCAATAGTGTTCTTGAGTGGGTAACCTAAAATTGAGATTATTAATGATTGATCAAGGTTAAAATTATTATTAAAAAAAAAAAATTCCACATGGTAGCATTGAATTTTCATGAAACGCTAGTGGTAGCACTTTTGTAAGATTTTTTCACATGGTAGCATCCAATTTATGCCTTATCCAACTGTCATAGCATTTTTCGTTAAATTCTTGTTAATTTATGTTTAATTCACCATTTGGACATTTTTACCCTTATTAACTGTTGGTTCTTGTCTTTATAATTTGCCCTAAATATTTGAGAGCATTGATAAATAAAATGGTGAATTAAACGTCAAAATGGTGAATTAAATATTTGAGAGCATAAAAATGGTTTAAGACAAATTATAAAGATAACAACTAACATTTAATAAGGGTAGAAACGTCAAAATAGTGAATTAAACGGAAATTGACAAGAATTTAATGGAAAATGCTACGACAGTTAGATAGGACGTAAACTGGATGCTACCATGTGGAAAAATCTTTCAAAAGTGCAACCACTTGCGTTTCATGAAAGTTGAATGCTACCATGTGGAATTTCCCTAAAAAAAATTAATCAAAGATTAAATTATTCTAGTCTCTAGATAATTTTTCAAAAAAAATAAAAAAATTCATTGCCTTCTCAAATGTGTTCCTCAAAGAAAGTTTCTTAATATGGAATCACGGGAAAATTTAAAAAAAATAAGATTATTTAACAACTTTATTCAAAAAACAAGCTTCGTTCAAACTTTATTCCCAAAATAAGCGTCTGTGCCTCCAAACCTAGGCTTGGTGTATACTCGCACTTACTAACCGCGAAATGAAAGAAATGATCAAAAATTTTGTCCAAGGTCAAGTCGCTGTTAATAACAGCGACCTAATATTTGACTGGTCAAACATAATGTCGCTATTACTAACAGCGACTTTATGCGTTCTAAATTTTTGCTGAAGCTCCTTCTTCCTCATTTCACTTTACTTTATTGAGAGCCCTAAAAACCCACGAAAATCTCCCTCTTTCTTCCACCATTAAAATCAACTTCAATCCTTCAATTAATCTCATCAAATTCCAAGTTTGTATTACCAATTAGTTCCGTCATCTTACTATATTCACTTTAGGT
This sequence comes from Amaranthus tricolor, assembly GCF_026212465.1. NCBI lineage: Eukaryota > Viridiplantae > Streptophyta > Magnoliopsida > Caryophyllales > Amaranthaceae > Amaranthus > Amaranthus tricolor. The sequence goes on from NC_080058.1 coordinate 9,518,287, forward strand.
AATAATTTTTTTTTTCTTTTTTCGAAAATTTTGGGTTTATATTTGTTCATGAAGTTTCAATTAAATGCAGGTTCATAAACTTGCAAATTACTACTCTTTGGTGATCTACAGCTTATTAAGGTACCTTTTTATTATAAATTTTGAACAATGTACTTGCTTTCTTATGAACTTGATGGTGATGTTGATTTTGCACGTATTGTTATAAAAATGGCTTCATTTCGTGTGACTGCTGTATGTTTTTGGAATGGTTCAATTCGATCAAGTAGTAGCAATGTTAAGTATGTTGGGAGAAGACGTAAGCTGTTTGCATGCAACTCAAACATGGATTTGAATGAATTTAAACATCTTATATGCTCTAAGATTGGCATTGACACTACAAAAAGTAATGTTAATGTAAGTTTTAAATACAATATGAGTGGAGAATTGTTAGCTCTTCCGGTTGAGGATGAGGAAGCTATAGATGCAATGTGGGAGTATTCAAAGTCTACCTCTATTCCTTCTTTAGAGAGGGTGTGCTTGGAAGTTTAGGGCTAGGTTGAGCTCCTATTCACCTACATGGGAGATTGTTACATATAAAGGGAAGCATGGGGGTTGTGTATTAAGTACTGAAAATGTGTTAGCTGGACACATTCATTTGACATCTTTCATGATTAACAATCTTATTAGAAATTGTGTTGCTGAAGACCCATCAATTAAGGTCTCTATGGTGCGACAAATGGTGAAAGACCAATTTGGTTTCGAAGTGACCTATAAGCGGGCATGGTGTGCTAAACAGCAAGCCCTTCTCTCCATCTATGGGACATGAGAAGAATCTTATCCTCTTCTTCCATGTTTCTTGAAAGCAATGCTAGTTTCTAACCTCGAGACTGTAGTTGAGTGGTTCTTTAAGGTAGATAATGATGTTGGTGTGTACGTCCGTCCTAGTATTAGAACTTTCCAACGTGTGTTCTGGGCTTTTAAACCTACTATTGAGGGGTTCAAGTATTGCAAACCCCTTATTGCCATTGATGGAACACATTTGTATGGTAAGTATCGCCATACGTTGTTAACTGTGATTGCTCAAGATGGGAACAAGGGAATCTTCCCGCTTGCCTTTGCTTTAGTAGAGAAAGAATGCATAGTCGAGTGGTCCTTGTTTATGGCGTGTGTTCGTAAGCATATGATACATATAAGAGGTCATGGCCTCAATACACGGGTGTTGAGATGATACACGATCCAGATCACATTCGTGAACTAGGAAGACCTAAGTCAAGGAGGATCACCAACGAGATGGACGAAGGATCAAGGAGACGCAACGCTTGTTGACGGTGTGGTAGTGAAGGTCACAACACTAGAACTTGCACGTCAAGGTAAACAGTATCTGTATTTGAGTATATAAACATAAAGACTATGAAACAAATAAATGACATAAGTAAACAATTTGAGTATTTCTTAAGTCTTTTTACGTATAATCATAACCCCATCATAGTTATTGTTGAATTGCAGTAGAGATGGATCCAGCAGCTCCAGGTCCTCAAGACCCTAGTGTACTGATGATGCAGGCAGATCACAGGAGCAGTGTACTATGGGATGTCTAGGTTAGTGAACTTAGTATTTTGAATGTACATGCCTTTATACTTTAACTTTATGCTAATATAATCTTTGCGTTTAGGTGTCCGACGTGGAGATAATATACACCAGGCATCCCGACTCTGCTCCGTGGGCCATTGACGCACTGATTAGCATTAGTATACTGTTTGTATATATTGAACATTAGTGACATTTTGTATAAATTGAACATTTGTACATATTCAATATTTGTAACATTTGGACTTTTGTGTATAATTTGTAATATATATGTAGATGTATATATTTTTATCGAATTATCACACGTTTATTATGAATGAAATGATGTTAAGTACTCAGAGTTTTTGGAGATAAATCATTCTGCCAAGAATGTAGTATAAATTTAATCAAAAACAAACAGACAATCATATTCAAATAGGAAAAATGCTCTCGAAAATTCAACACAATTTTGGATACAATGAAGTAGGGAGATGATGGAGTTATTTGTAGAACATAATAACAACGGCTAGTTTCAACTTCATAACGACTATTTTTCAATTTTACAACGGCTAGTTTAAATCATACAAAAAGATCAACAAAAGTCAAACCAGGTCAAGGGATATGTCGCTGTTAGTAATAGCGACATTATGTTTGACCAGTCAAACATTAGGTCGCTGTTATTAACAACGACTTGACCCTGGACAAAATTTTTGACCATTTCTTTCATTTTGCGGTTAGTAAGTGCGATTATACACCAAGCCTAGGTTTGGAGGTCCAGACGCTTATTTTAAAAATAAAGTTTAAACAAAATTTATTTTTTGAATAAAGTTGTTAAATAATCTTATTTTTTTCAAATTTTCGAATCATGGAAAGATCCCATCCGTTTCCTTCCGGGCCTACAACACCGCCGCATTTTGGATGTTCTTCCATATTGTACTCTACTCCCTAATTTTTTAGGGCTTTTCTTATCCATTTACCATGAGCTCAATGTCCCCATCAAATCCCATCAGAAAGTGCTGCAATAAAATCAAAACAATAGTAAAAAATGATTAAATCCCACTTTTAATTGTTCTTTCTTGTACTTTGCTATTCGTTTTTTTAGACATCATTCTTCTATTCCCTATTTTCTATTGTTATGTGCTTCAGCTGTTTCTAATTCTTCAGGTTTGGATTCCTCCCTTGCTTATAATTTCTGGGTTTATTTCATCTGTTCTTGATAAATTTTTTATCACCCACTTTGTTTTTTTCGTTCTTGCATTTTCTACAATATATTTTTGGGTTTGTCATGCTTTTGTTTTTCCATGAAATTATGCTAAATTTATATGAATTTTGCTCCGTTTTTGTCATCATGGGGTGTTGGAATTTGTTGCATGAACATATACACATTCTATGATAATGGGTTTCCTTTAAAAAGGGAAAAAAGTAAAAGACTTTTTTTGGGTTATTATGAATCTACTAAACAATTGTTTTAAAATTTTAGTCACCTCCTTTTCTAGTTACTTTCCATTTGATCCTGGTGCTGTTCATTCTCTTAGTTTTGGGTCTTAAAAATTGTAATCATTTCTTTGATTCAGACCCAAATCAGTTGATGAAAGAATTCTGGGGGTTGAAGTTCTTGATCTTTCATTTTCTTCTGTTGAATTGGTTGGAAATTGGAATGGTATTTCTTCAATGATGATTGCATTTGCTTTGTCTTAACTTTTAAGTATTTCTTCTGTACAATTGTATACTCGACAGTGCGATTTTCTGGAGTAAGAACAGTTGATTGCTTTTTGTTTGTAATTTTACTACCTAATTAGTAGTTCATGTGTGATGTAGCACCGGACGTACAAGGTGGGTGATACATACTTAGAATATTGAACTTACTAAGGTTAGAGAGAGTTTTGAGGGTTTGAGATGTGTTTGAGAGTGGGGGAGGGATGAGATTGGCTTATGGTTTAATGGGTTGAGAGAGACGAGATAGGGGTGTGTTTGACGGTTTGGGATAGATGGATGGCATGTGTATGGTTAATTTTCACCGACTTTGAATGTCATGAAGATAGGATTTGGATTCAGCTATGATGATGTGTTTTAAGGATTTGGATCCATGTGAAAGCAGCATTAGTTTTTGCTACTGTTCTTATTCAGTGATGGAGAGAACATGTAGATATTTGCAGTATTTACTCCTCGAGATTCATTTTCATTCCCGTTCCTGTGACTCTTTTGGACCTTGAAAATTTAGTTGATAATTATGGTTCTGACTCTTCTTTTTATTTATAAGCGAAATTAGCTACGGCAGAATTTTTCTTGATTATCATTCTTTTTACCTGATGCTTTCTTCTGGTTTGCTTTGACATGTCTGGCCGGTTTCACACTTTCACAATAACTACTCTATTCAGAGTTCATAAATTCTTGTGAGAGACGTCTCTTTGAGAGATCATCTGAATTTGTTTCCCAAATGTTTGTGAAATGGTTGACAATTAACTTCTTAAGTGATGAAATGTGCTTATAATTCATCCGCGCGTCTTCTAATTGGCTGTAGCTTTTGTTGTGTCCAAGATCATCAGCAGTTTTATCATGGACTTTGAGGACCGAGTTGTTGCGCAAGATGCTGCGAACCAAGATGAGCAACCGTGGGCCCTCAGCCTGCATTCTTTTTCTGATTTATCATGTGTTTCACCAGTTGTGTTTCTGTACCTTTTAAAAGAATCTTATATTTACGGTAATACTCCTCTTCTGCATAGTTCTGAATCAACTATTTTTGTCCTTGTTTGTATCTTTTTCTGAATACTTCAAGCTGAATAATATCACGTAGGTCAGAACTTGCAAGTTCATTTTCTCCATTTTTTTAGTGCTTTAAGCATCTGGGTGTCATTAATTCTGGTTCTATTAACGAATTTTGTTCCAATAGCTTACTAGGGTTACCCTTATATGGTTCAGAGTCATCAGTCTAAGAAGTTTTGTGGCCTAAACTGCAAGTGAAACCATAATGTTTTCTATATTTTTCGGCATTGTCTCCTTTGCTCATTAAGGAAAAGAAAGGGACAAGGGACTTGTTAATTTGTGAATTTGGTTTTTCAGGGAAGTCAAAAGCGACAAAAAAATTTCGAGCTCTGCAACAACAAGTCAATCTAGCACTTAAAAATGCGCCTAAGCCTGGACCGGCTGTATTTGTTCTTCATTGCCTCTATGTACTTCCAGTATTTGAGTCATATGCTGAGGGTTTTAGTCACTTGATTGTACTTTCTCTTCGTAAATTCCTGAAATCCTATACCAATTCAGCTGACTTGCTAGAAGCACAGGATCTTGCTGCACAGTTATTCCTTGATGTTTATCAGGGTTTTGTAAACCATGATGAGAGGATACTTGTAAAAATAATTGAAGCTCTTGATGTGAAGCTGGTGAACATTGAAAAGGCTTTGCGCCGTTCGGTTGTTAAGAACTTTTCTTATGACAAGGCTGAAACTTTCATGGAACAGTATATTCATCGACGCATAGATGCTCAGTCATACATGACCGCTGTTTCCTTGTTGGAACAATTCGATATCCGCCACGCCGGAGATTCTTTCCTATTAAAAATGTTAGAGGATAAAGACTTGAGAGCAGCAGAGAAATGGGCTTCATATATGGGTAAGTCAATGTTGTGTCTTCTTGTCCAGGAGCATGTTAAGATGAATATGCTAGAAAGTGCATATGGGATTATAAAGAGGAACAATCTACAAGAAGATTTTCCGGATGTTTACCATAAGTGTAAAGAAAGGTGAATTTTCTTGAGACAAAATTTCCTCAGAAGCAAACACATCTTTTCTGCTTCAACCCTGATTGAAAATGGTTGTTTATATTGTAGCAAATTGAAGACTCTAGCTGAGAAAGGATGCTGGGATGTTGCAGAGCATAGGGCAAAAAATGATAGGCAACTTCTTGAATATCTTGTGAGTGGCTTAGTTGAAGCAACATAATAAATTCTTTGCAATAATTATAACTTAACTATGATCTGTAGTAGAGGTTATTTATGGAGTTGTTGATCTGAAAATTTGGAAAGCAGTTGAATATATTTATTTTGAAAAAATCTTAATTTGCTTTGGTAATGGCCTGTTAAGAGCTCGGGCTTGAATTTCTTTGTAAACTCTTTTGAAATCAGTTATTCCAACTATGCAACTCTTTTTATCATGCCGAAAGGTAAGCTGCTTTCTCCACACGAGTTTCCACTTGCTAAAGTTGCTGAGGACTTAATGGTTTGTCCAGCCAATATCTGGAGGATTTTGCTGTTATGAACTACATTTTTTGATTACTCTAGATTAACATTTTTTAATGAGCCATATAATGGAATTGGGTTAATGAAATGTTGTTTAATGTTATTCTTCCTCTTTGTTCGAATGTGAATAAATTGCATCTAAATATTTAATGATCATACTAATAATACCTGTATGTGAAAATTATATGTAATATGCACATATAAATATATAAGTAAATTTGAATAGGTGAAGCTCAAAAGATTGAATTGTAATAGCTCTGCTCTAATGCACTCCGACAACTTTAAAAAATGTCTAGCTTAACGAGTTAATAAATGTAAATTATATACTTTGGAGTACCAGACTACCCGTCATTACCAATTCCCTTTGTGACGTAATTTGATATTTGTTTAATTGCTGGAATTAGTGCCTTCCATCTTTGAGTTTGAGCTCTTGTTTGTTACCAATCAAATCATTCAGGTTTATCTAGCGATGGAAGCTGGCTATTCTGAGAAGGTCGATGAATTATGTGAACGCTACATGCTGGAAGGGTTTGTAAAAGCTAAAGGTAAAAGTCGTGTTATATTCTATTCCATGTCGAATATAAGCTTGTTAGACAAAATTATAGTCTACTATCCAATTGGAATCTCAAGTGAATGACCTTTTAAGTCTTAAAATGTTCAATCCTTCTTCCAACCATTTGAAAGTTATTTCTTCAAGATTCAGGTTTCTGCTCACCCTTCCCCTCTCTATCCAATTGGCATAAAAGTAGGAAAACTTGTAAATATTACTCTTAACTATTGCTAATTGACTCAAAATACCTTAATCTATTATTCAACTCTGTATACCCCCAAATATTGGGTTTCTTAACCTTGAACACTGTACACATTAACAAACTTTTTTTGGGTATTTTGAGCCAATGATCAATAGTTGGGGGTATATTAGGTTAAGTATCCCAATACTTGAGTGTATACAAGGTTAAATAATAGTTTGTGGTATTTTGAGCCAATGAGTAACAGTTGAGAGTATTATTTACAAATTTTCCTATAAAGTATATGACATTTTTCTCGTCCCAGCATAAGCGTTTCTAATCAAATGCGTTGTTTAACTGAAGTATATCATGAAACTAACTTTTTTCATTAATCGTTAATATATCTGCTCATGTATAGTTAAATAAACATTTGATCTCTTGTCAAGACGAGGAGCTTTATACTTGCGACTGTTTAAGTTATTCCCGAGAGTCTCAAATATTTTGGTTGCGAGACAGCCACTCTTTCTTGCTCATTAACTAAGGCAGTCAAATAATATGATGTATTGTTGTAGGGCTGTGGGCTTGAAAACATTTGTTCAACTCCCTGAAAAACTTGTTTTGTGCTTGCAGAACCTGATGTCCTTCCTCTTCAGAGTCGATATTTGCATCTTCATGAATTGTTCATAGATGACATAATTTGGGTTGATGATACTGATAGTCTGCAAAAAGCTACTTCTTATATTGAAGGGTGTAAGGTAGTTGGTGTAGATTGTGAGTGGAAGCCTAACTATGTGAAAGGTAGCAAAGCCAACAAGGTACCTTGTCAACATCATACTTATCTTGTTATTTTTTTGTTCATATTTTTTTTTTGCTTTTTTTGGCAATTTAAAGAATTTTATTATTGACCAAGAACAAAAACAAGCAAGAAATAGACAAACAAACTACAGATGCACTCTTTACAAATCACATTAGTATGCTATCTAACCCATCTTCTAGGAAGGGTTTCTAGGTATCATCCTTCATGTGTTTAGAGGAGGTTCATCCCAATAAAACTAAAGGGGACCAAAAAGAAGATTCAAAAGATTATATACAAAGTTGGACTCGATGAATTGTTTTCTTCTTGATAAGCCATGAGATCTAACTTTGATGTTACATTTAACCCGACTAATAACAGACAAAAAAAGATTTATAATTCCATAGACTCTCATTTCTATTCCGCCATATCCAGTTAACTAGTCATGAGATAGCAGCACAAACCTTAAACTTTCTATGAGGAGACATCTTCCAATACTTGAGAATAATAAGCCTTTGCCAATCTCCATAACAAGAATTTTAATCTTGATTCTAAGATCTTGCAGAAAACAATGACGGAATGCACAATCGAAGAAGAGGTTTTGCTGAGTTTGAATATATTTAGCAGACACACAGCAAGCAGTGTCATTAACAACATTGATCAAGGCAAGAAACAACCTTGTTTTCAGTCTATTCACGGCAGCAAGCAAATCTGAACTTAGCGGTTGAAGTTGTTAATACATACCAACAATATAATAGGGACCAGGAGTTGTAAAAAGGTTCAAATAATTCACCTTCTTCTTAACTTTACACAGGTGTCTTAGAAACCAACTACCAACTGCACTAGGTTGGAAAGCCACCAGTCAACCCCTTTGATAAATCTACCATGCACCTATTTAACCTAAAGAGTGTCCTCCTTTACATGGATCTTCCACACAAGATTACCAACAACATAAATCTAGGTTATCATGTTCCTAAATCCTGATAGTAAGACTCCCAACTTTTTAAGGGGAACAAACAGACTCCCAACCCACATTACTAGGCTTAAGGCTATTAGCATTCAGTAACCCTACGCCACAAGTAGAATTTGATGATAACATTGATTCTCTTGAGAATATATTTTGGGAGAAGCATGATTTGAGACTATAAGTTAGTCTCACTAAGGAGGATATAATACACCAGGCTAGGTAATAGATTTTTTGCTTGCCCACTTTGATCTTGGAGTTAATTTTCTCAATAAGCATGTCACAATCCTTTCCTTTAAGTGGCTTAGTAAAAATGGGGTGCCCAAGGAATGGAAGGAAAAAGAGCCATGGGCTAAACCAAAACTATTACACATGTATTGAGCTAAGGACTAAGGAGGGAGGGATACCGGTGGTGTAAACAATACTTTGGGTATCTAGGTAATAATAAAAACCGTTAGTGCAGAATTCATTCACAGCTTTAACAATGTCACAACTAATCACTTCTCAGGCTTATTTAAAGAAACAACTATTTAAACCATCTATACCAATCCTCAGAGATGGACCACAGAGCATTTTTGATCTTATCATGTGATAACTTCAAGTGAAGCATTTTTTTGTTGTATAACTTGTGTCTTAAGTCAATGATCTCTATGTTTAGATCCTTCCTACTCTTCATCTCAAAACGAAGGTCTTGATAAAAAGAGCAAAACATCGCGTTAATAGCATTTTTATCGGTGATGATTCTTTCATGAACATGTAGAGCTTTGGTATTGTCATTCCCATGATGAAGCTTATTCAGTTTTGCCTTTTTGTTCCAAAAAGGATCAGTAGTTTTCTTCATCTTTTAACAAATGAGCAGCTTTTTTTCTCTTTGTTGGCTAGTGAGGCATCATTTGGAGACAAATTAAGCAAGTGTTGGACATGTGACTCAGAGCAACAACCCTTGGACTTCTAGAGGATCAAACTCTTTAAAACATTTCTTCACAACCTTCAACTTTTGCTGAATTTGAAAGCTAACATAATTAAAATCAGTGAAAGACCAAGCATGATTGAATATATTCAAACTAGTGTCACTTGATTTGCGGTTTGATTTGGTTTGTTATACTAATCTGGATTCATGATTTGCTAGTTGCTAAAATTGTTGTTCGCTGGGTTAGGTCGTTTGATATTACTTACAATTTACGTATTACCTACAATTACAATGAATTAGCCCCTACAAAATCGAAAGTCTTTAAAAGAAATAAGAAAATTAACTACATGATTTTAAAAAAAAGGCAAAAAAATAAAAGAGAAATTGGAAAAAACAAATAAAAAAGAAAAGAAGCTCATTAGCCAATTATATTCATTTAAAAGCTCTAAAAATAAATTATAAAGATATAAATGAATAAAAAGGTGAGAAAAACAAAAATTTATCAGAAATCATATGAGTTTTAAAGGTAAAAAGTTTGGGGAAACATAAAGATATCACGTGGGTTTGAGTTTAAGGCACACCTTCCTTCTTCTCAATCTCTCTTCGTCCTCCATCGTTTTGCAAAAAGGAAAAAAAAAAAAAAAAAAAAAAAAAAAAAAAAAAAAAAAAAAAAAAAAACCTCAAATCATTAATGGCATTCACCAACAAGCAATACTTTTGTTATCTTCAGTCTCCAGGTATTCTTTCTCACATCTTACTTTTGGAATGGTTATTTAACTAATTCATATCGCGAATCATGGCGATTTGACTCGCAAACAACCCCAATTGCAAACCATCTAGTCCAATCGAGTAGTGAGCGAAATATGTTACACTAATTTAAAAACTTATAGTGGTTAGCGTCTCAGCGAGGTAGTTAAAGAATCAAAAGGGCCTATTATTACCTTTGATGTCTTTGTGAAACTGCACTAGAGCAGGAATCACCATCAGGTAAGAAGTAAACTTCAACATTGTTGAAGATGTTAGACCAATCCATGTTACCAACAACCTTATCAATCTAGGAGAAAATTCTTTGCTTACCATGTTGCTTATTAGACTCGGTGGAGAATGTCCTGGTGTACTTAACATCTTCCAAGCCAGAGTAATTAAGGCAGTCCCTTAGAGGCATGATATCAACCTCTATCATTACTAGATCTTTCTTTAACATTAATGATGATGTTAAAGTCATCAACAATAGTTCATGGCCCCTTAATGGACTTTAGAACAAATAACCAGTTGATTCCAAAGAATCTCTCTATCCTTCTTGTGGGAGGCAGCATAAACAAAAGTACAAAATAAAGAGAACCAGCAGCACGAGACACTTGCAGTGTATAATGTGGTAACTCCTAAAAATTAATTCGTAATAATCTTATTGCCCTTCCATCCAATAAGGATTCTGCCATTATCATGATGACCTAAATTATGAGTGAAATCCCAACTCGGACACACAATATCATAGACTTTACCTATATTATGCCGTCTACCTTTGGTTTCAAGAAGGCTAAACAAATTATAATTTTGATTGTCATACGATCTCTAACCACAAATTTTTTGGTTTGTTGTTTAGCCCTTTAATGTTATAATTAGGATTTTATTCATGGCAAGGAGTGGGGCTCCACCCCTGGCATCTGTTCTTCCCTAATGTCTCCTCCAACATCCATATTACAACCAGGACCTTCAATATCATCATTACCATCGTTACCATGAGAGTCATTAGATTCTTATATCAACTAATTAGAAACCCTCCTCATCAACTATTGGAGCAACAATAGCCGAGGCTTAGGAACCATTGTTGCTTATGACCCATTTTGCAGTTTTTACCAATGTGTCTGCTGACATTTCGAGCAAGTGGTTGGCTTCCATTCATACTTAACCACTTGAGGAAAGAGGCAATCCACCTCATTTGTAAAGAAGCTACATTTAGGAAAAGAGGCAAAAACGTAATCTATCTTTGTCGGCAGTGGCTTGGTTCATTTTAATGACTTTGCTCAGTTGTCCAGCAATCTTGAACAAAGGTTTTTTTGTCAAACAGAAATCTATTTATATCAAGGATCTCATGCTTGTTAGCCAGAGACTGAAACCTCACTATGAATATACCTTTATCCAATGAACAACTTTGTCTACACCAAAAGCTTTTCAAATAGTACGAACAATACCTTCAATAACAAACAACTGAAGGCTGCCAATAAGCAGTTTTATCCTCTATATCTTCTAAATCAATTTTCACAAAAACAGTGGAGGGTGAAAAATGGAGGATCAGAAATAATCTCTTTCAGGGTAATCTGAGATGGACCTCAAACCCATTGAGAGCTGAAATCCAAGCTAAGGGTTGCCTTTTGAGGGCCATCTTCGTAGATGCTGCGGAGGTTACTGTTTCATTGGGTGACATCGAGGTTTTGGTGTCACTAATAACTTGAGTCTCATCAACAACAGTGATAAGAGGATGGAGTGGGAGAGGGAACAACCACCATTTTCTTGGCTGGAGCTTTGGCCTTCGCTTTCTTTGCTATGGCATGGTGCACGTTAGAGAGTAAGGAGTAACATGCGCCTGCGGAGAAAACTTGTGCTCCAAGTCCTTGTTCATATTTTTTCAACTCCATAAAGTTATTCGTTAGTGTCACTTTTGTGAAAAGATAACCCAAAGAAGACCACGAATGTTCATTAGGCTTATAGTTTAAAGAATTGTAATTCTGCTCCTTGTACTCGGTATTATGGATGTTTTGGAGTTTATTTGAGTATGTCTTTTGAAGCTAAGACAAAACTCTGCTCTGGGCTAGTTGAACTATTGTATCTTGAAATGGTCCTAGCTTGTAGTTCTTGAATGAGTGTTTTAAAATTTCTATTCAGGAATTGGGTTCCTTTCGAGCTAATTGATTTAATGTTAATGAGTGTATACTTAATGTGGCCATTTCATGAAACTTGATGAATATTCTGCTCGTCAACTTGGACTTTTTGCTATTAGGTTCAGGTCTCTTTCACTCTTTCCTATCCTAATATTTCCTTTACCCCTTCCTTGATTAACAGGTTTCTATTATGCAAATTGCTTCGGAAAAGATCGCTTTCATTGTTGATTTGATTAAGCTGTATGATGATGCTCCTGAAATTATGAACAGCTGCTTATCTCGCATTCTGCACTCTCCTAGAGTTCTAAAGCTTGGTATGTGTATCATTTACATTCTTTTGTGATTCTTTAGCTCCCTTTTATTAAAGTGTTCTTCGCACTACAACACATACCATATATATCCAAATCATTTTTGTGTTGTGGTTACCAGATGATTTCATTTTTTTGACATCGCGATCTTTATTTATTTATTTTTGAATATATATAGGTTATAATTTTCAATGTGATATGCATCAGTTAGCTCAGTCTTACCAAAATCTGGACTGTTTTAAGCGCTTTGAAATGCTTCTCGACATTCAGAAAGTATTTAAAGAGCCTTGCGGTGGGTTATCTGGCCTCGTAAAGGTACATTACATCATCTATCTATTGCCAATTTCTTTTCTCGGGCCTCATGTGTGTATATTTCCCGTTCTACTTGTCTTTCTAATAATTCCCAAGTATACACACACTACTTCGTTTTTGATCTTTCAAATATCAACCGTACCCTTCTTTGTAGAAAATATTGGGAGCTGGTCTAAACAAAACAAGAAGGAACAGCAACTGGGAACAAAGACCTCTTACTCAGCAGCAAGTCGGTTCTGTTGTCTATTTCTGTTTTGATTATATCTTGTGTTGCGCCATATGTTCTTATTTGATTATTATGGATATTTGCAGTTAGAGTATGCAGCTCTCGATGCGGTTGTTCTAGTTCATCTATTCCACCATATCGGCAGCCACTCTCAACCACTAGATGTCCACGACAAAACTGCCAAAATGGAATGGAAATCCCACATTGTAAGTACACCGATTAAACCAAATGGTTTTCTTTTAAAAGCTGTGACTGGATGTCAATTATCGAACATTCAGGGTTCAGGTGAACACAATACTCTCTGCAAGAGTTCCCATATCTCGAAACTATCGTATAGCATGCTGCATCTCATAATTTTGTACCGCTCATTTTACTCCTTGATTATCAGTTATCAATTAGATTGTTTTCAAAGATATTGTGTGCGTTGTGCGGTTTCATTGTACTTTACCTTGGGTTGTTCTTCAGGCTTCACATATTAGTAATACCAAGATGTTGCGGAAGGACGAGTCTAGGAGTGACCTGAAATCTGAAGATGAGGACGAGCAACCCGATTTCTCTTAAATTTCTAACACTTTGAACGATTAACTGTAAATACTTGCTAGTTTAGAGAGTTTCCTCATATTCTGATTTTGAGGAAGTGCTGTACATATCTCTGCACGCATACTATGATCAGTAATGCATACGTTTGACAGGGAGCAGTTTGTGTATATTCAAAATCCCCCGTCTTTTCCCAAGGTATGCATTTACTTATAGCAATTAACTTTATAGTGCCTGTCGTCATCTTGTGTATGTTAAAGTTACACTTTATATGCTTCGTCTTATTTTGACTTAATTTGAATCCTCGCGACTCCAACTCCGTCTTTTAACTTAGTATTTACCGCTCCTTAATCTCATTTACCAAACGAATGTCACCAGCGGAAAACAATCACTAAGGCACGTCTCCAGGCATCGATCAAGTGATCTTAGCTAGGATTGTTGCAAAAAGAAAGAGGTTTAGGGCTGAGCCTTGATGAAGATTAATTATGATTGAAAAGTTTTGTGTTGCCTCTCCACATGTCTTAATAATCGTCTTTACTTCTCAATATACATCTTAAACTATAATAATAATGTATTTCTTAGTACCTTTTTTGTTATTGCCCACCAAATTACTTCTCTTGATACTTTGTTTTATGCTTTTTCTAGGTCAATAAAAACCATATGCAAATCTTTTTTCTAAACTTATAATGCTCCATTATTTGTCTCTTTAGGTTAATTGCTTCCATTGTAGATTTCCCTATCTTGAATCCAAATTGGTTCTTTGATATGTTGATATATCTTTTCATACGTATCTCTACCACTCTTTCTCATAACTTCACAATGTGGCTCATCGATTTTATTCATCAATAGTCGAAGAAATCTTAGACATCTCCCTTATTCTTGTTGAAAGCGCAAGCCTTAAAGAGGTTTAACAAAGAAAAACAAATGAAAAATATAATGCAAAATGAACACAAGTGTTTATGAGGTATCTTGAATACCTCCCCCTCAAATATAGTTTATTATAATGAATTCAACAATTACAAATATAATAAACCTCCCTTATCTTGAGAACAATCTCTCAAGATCACAAATACTAAAGCAAAGTAAGAACACTCTCAAGTTTCTAACAATGCAATAGCCCTCTCAACAATATGTGTGTTTGTGGTGAATGTTACTATGAGTGATGAATCCTATTTATAAGCAAAGTATTCATCACCCTTAGTATTCCCTCATAAATCACCATAAACTCACATTAACATCCTAATTAACCATGACAATAAACATTACAATAAACAATAGAAGTAATGCACCACATTATTGCATAGTCACTTCACATTCTGACCAAAACAGAATCCAAAGTAGTCTGCTGAACTTCCGCTCGACCCGAGCCACTACCTCGCTCGGTCGAGCGAGCTTCCAGAGAAGCTACTGACTTATTCTACACACCTTGCTCGACCGAGCCAACACCGCTCGACCGGTCGAGCAATACTTCACTCGATCGAGTGGTTGGTTGAGCCACTCACTGTTCTGATTCTCTATTTGTTGCTTTGATCAAGCAACTCTCATCAACCGTTCTAAACCTTAAACCACCTATATTCGACACATCTTTATCGACCCTCTCTAAAGTACAAGACAAAGCATGTTCGATTATATGTTTAAAGTTAACGTCATCATTAAGATTATTGGTACTTGCTTTAACACTTGTAATTGGGTAGTAGAGTAGTATTTAAGTAATTACACATCTTATTTGTCTTTCAAATATTGTTAAATAGATTAATTAGATAACTTACTCCAATCTTTCCTAGGCATCATCATACTTGAATAAGAATATCATATGATCCAACTTCTTTCTTTAGCTTCATTTTCTTTAAAACTCGTTTCATCTTTAATTTTTGTATTTTTTGCGCAAATTCTCTATTATATCTACGGCCCGTTTGGTATATGGTATTAGGGGGCGGTAATGGTAATAAAATTAAGTAATAAAAAATTTGGTTGTTTGGATGCCTTTAATGGTAATGGATGGTAATAAAATAAGGTAATGAAATTACCAAAAAGGGCCATTTTTATTACCATCAAACAACCTGGTATTAGGCTGTAATGGTAATGAAGTATTACTGTGGTAATAAAATAAGGTAATGTTGTTTCGAACTGAAGAAAAAAATAATGAAGAAAAAAAAGGTAATGTATGTAATTATCTAAAAAAATATTATTATTACAAAAAGAATCATTAGATAGAATAATTTAAATACAATAATGCTTTTAGATACAAATATACAATAATGAAACTAAGAGTCATTACCATTTTTTATTACTAACAACCAAATGCAATCAATGGAATATTATCTTCCATTACCATTCTTTAGTCATGCACACCAAACAAAAGAATCTTCATTACCAATTCTCATATCTATTCTTTCATTACTATTGCCATTACAACATTTCATTCTCATTACTTCATTACCACCAACCAAATAGACTAATAATTATTGCGTTCCCTGCAACAGTTTCAAGTTCTCCATTAAATAGCTCATTAAAATTCTCCCTTGTTGATCCTTAATTATAACATCTTGCGCTTAAATGCTCTTATCTCTTTATTATACTTTATTCCACCTATGCCTTGAGTTTTTACTTGCCTCCTCTTTACCATCCTATATGTATCTTTTTCTCCTTTTGAATTTAGTTTGTCAAGCATTTCTTTATAAGTCTTTGATTTTGCCTCACAAACTACTACTTTGCCTTGATTTTAATCTCCTTATATTTGACTAAGTGATCCTCATCCCCGTATGTTCCTAATGCAAGATAGTATTTTTTTTCATTTTATTGATAGATGTATTTACCTCCTTATTCCTCCACTTCGTATCCTTCTTTACGACAATGGTACCCCCCTAATTCCCCTAACAGCTCCTTAGCAATTCGAGTGATGCAATTTAATCCAATTATCATCTGTATCTGAAGTCATCTCTCAATCTACTTCATTATTTTTCTCGTTTAACATTGATCTCCACCATTTTAAGCCTACATTCCTTCTTTTTTTTTTTCTTTTTTTTTTTGTCTTAAGTCTTGCTTTTAATCGAACATCTAGGAAAAGGAGTTTGTACTGGGTGACTACACACTCTCATGGGATAACCTTATAATTTAGGCCATTAGCTCTATCTATCATCAGTGTCATAAAGTACTCAATTTAGAATGTATTTGCTCTAGTTTTAGAAGTCAATTGACTTTCCTTTGTGTCGGGTGACTATACACTCTCTTCTTAAAACACGCGTTAGCAACCAACAAATTATATGAGCGTAGTATCTAAAATTGACTTTTCTTTTGCATTCATAGTTTCATAGTCAAATCATGCATGAAAGCTTTCAGAGCCATTGTAACATACCCTTACGTGCCCATGCAAATCACCTCCAATATATAAATTTGCATTCATTGGTACATTTTAGCACCATAACACCTCCAAAAAATGATGAAAACTATTATTAAAAAATGACTTGACAATTTTTGATTATGTTTTTTGATACATAATTTTAATTCCTATTTAAAAAATTTAATTCCTTTCATTCCCATTTGGAATAGCACATGTTTAAGGATTAACTAAGATGAATGCGTTTTTGAGTTGAATGAGGCAAATTGTTACAATTTATTGCAAGATATGGCTAGTAAGAATTCTTATATCCATATTAAGCTACTATCTACAAAATTTATATCAATATCCGCTCTATTGAGATTTTGACTAACGAGTTCCTAGAGGTGTTCGAAATTGTATACTAGATTGATCAAGATATGAAAATCCGGATATCTAATTTTTCGGATATTGAAGAACATGATTCGATTTCAGTCCGAAAAAAGTCTAAATTAATTTACGATTGATTAACTATTATATGACTTATTTGTAGTTGAGAATTGTAAATATTATAAATATAATATCTAACAAGGAAAAACTCAAAAGATAACAAAAAAAAAAAAATAATAAATTTTCTCAAACACAATCATGAATCTAGTATTAATTATTTAGTTTAAAAATGTTCAAACAGTAGTAGTTTTTGTTCAAACTCAGCTAATCTTCTTAAAATAAGTAATAATAAGGAAAGTTGATAACATGCATAAACCTATTAAATTCCTCTAGCAAAAGTAGATTGATGAACCTACTACAACTAATACATGATCTCTTAGCTTTTTAAATTTTATTAAATTAAATTAAATTAAACCCTAGAATCCAACTCCATAATAGTATTAAGATTCATAGGGTGCATGTAGTTTGAATTGCCACCCAGAATCTGCTGGACGATCAACCTATTTGCCTTCTCCGTCGGGTGATAGGGATCCCAGAATGCGTATAAATCCCTATTTGGACACAAGTTTGATACCATGGTGCATAGTCCTATACCATTGTATGGTCCTTGTCCACAACATGCCACCTTTGATGTCACAAATCCTGCACAATAACTCTAACTTTTAGTTTTTTGGTCCTAAATTATGTTCATTTCTTAATTAGTCATATGAAGTTGCATGCATATGATCTTTGCTATCATACGTCAATCAAAAAGATCTTTTTGTTACTATTAATAAGGGTAAGGTTGCGTTTAAAGGTGTTCAAAACAGGCCCAATGATCCGAAATTTACCTATTTTTGTAACCAAATTCAATTTGACCCGACATTAAAGATGGATTAATAATTATGGAAAAACAAACATGGATACAAGACCCGATTTTGATCTAACTCGAAACATGTGGCTCAAAGTCGACATGATGACTCAAATGAACAAGAATGAGGTTGCGTTTAAAGGGGTTTAAATGAGACCCAATAATCCAAAATTTATCCAACCTTGTAATTGAATTCAATTTAACTCAACATAAAAATGAATAAATTGTTATGGAAAAACCAACATGTATACAAGACCTAATTTTTAACTGACTCGAAACATATAAATTGAAATCCACCTAATGACCAGTTGCATGAACAAGGGTAAGGCTGCGTGTATTTGAACTAGAATACCTTTATTGGTAGAAGCTAATTTAAGACATTTGAGTATAAAATGGCGTTTTGTCGCATTGAATTTGCTAGGTGTATTTTTTTTTTTTTTTTTTTAAGTTTGGAAGATTTGTATATTTATTAATTGAGAGTTATTACCGAATGCTTGTGGGTTAGATATGAAATCCATGTGAATTTGTAAAGAGTTAATGACAGTGAAGACATTGGATCCGATTTTGTTGTTCAACTGATTGATGAGTCCAACAAGTTTAGGGTTGAACAAAGAAGCAGCTGTTTGTAGTTCCTTTGCACAATTCCCATTTCTGCCTCTTTGTGCTATTTCTGCAGGCACACATCCTAGCGGACCGGTTCCGGTTACTAGAACTCTTCTAGCTCCTAGGTCGTACAGTGTCTGCAACATATTCAACATATCAATACTTTATAAATCATAGATAAACTTGGTCAAAACAAAAGAACACGGGCGAAATCAGAATTTTAAATCTTGGGTTTCCAAATACCTAACACAACAAAAACTTTGTTATGTAATGTGTAAGAATCATGATTTCATTTGAAAATTTAAAATCGACTTAAATTTAGAATTTGGCAATTTAAAGAATACAAATTTAAATTTGAATCAATTTCATTCTTGTAAAAGTAGTTTAAAAGAACAAGGGCAAAATTAAAAGTTTAAATTTCGGGTTGGCAAATAGCAAATACGACAAAAACTCTCTTATGTTATAGTATTTATGGATACATATTTCGATATGAATCAATTTCATTTTTATAAAAATAGATAAAATTGCGAATTCGAAAGAGCTACTCAATAATTTAGTAATTGAAATCAATAATTTAAAATAAATTATATATTCCTAAATACAAGCTCAAATTAATAGTTCTAAAAATTTATTACGTCACATAAACTCTTACCACAATCCTTAAAGTTTTATTTATACTACATTAATGGCTACATATTACTTGATTTTGTGATAATCAATGCTTATATGAGATCTAATAAACTAGTAAAGCGCCAAATTAAAAATAAATCAGCGGCATGTTTGGATCGAAAGGCCAGGCCTCTCCCAAATCATAGAAATAAAAAAAGTTTTATAAGGTTTTACTAGTACGTTGACATTATGATCACTGAATCATAGCTCAAGCTTATTTTATGATCTTACGGCTAATGCGTAAGAAATAATATAGTCAACTAGGATTTTGTTTGGATCGTCTAATCGTATATTTTATAATATTGATTTTTTATAATTTATAGATAGAAGTGCATAAATCAATATATAAATAATCAAAATAATACATTTAAATGCATAAAAAGTCAAATATAGCGAGTATAAAAGATGCATATATATACCTGAAGAATTTTGGCATATTCAGAGATAAGGAAATTGACAAAAGCTGGGAGAGCGAACTGCTGAGATCTTAAAGAGTAGGGTATGACGAAGTAATTGTTGACAAAATCGTTGCCTCCAAGGGTGATCAGCACTAAAGCACGGTTAACAAGTTCTCGACTTTTCTCTTCTCCAATTAATCTACTCACTCTTTCTTGGTATTCTTTGAAATTATACAGTTGCCCAGACATTCTTATTATGTTTAACTGAAAACCAATTTTCAAAATTATTTAATTATAATAAAGATATATTAATGTCAAATAACGTATAAATTAATATGACTAGCTTGTGCAATAAGTGATGAGCAGAAGGCTACAAACTAAACAAAGTTGTCTCATTCAGAAGTAGTCAACGTAAATTACTTTTTCGATTTCATATTAATTGTAATATTAGAAAATATGACATTATTCATTCACTATTCTTAATTTGTAATTAATTATTAATCTGTAAGTTAAATAAATTCTTAAACTGCGCACATTTTTGAAATTGTGTATGATACTTCATATATTTGCTATTATGAATTAATTGAAAAAATGTTTATTGAGTAGTAGTTAGGTTATATACACGAGCATTGAATTAAGCTAAGCTGGGAGTACTCACAAACTGAATCCCTGTGTCATTGAGAATTCCAATCCCCGCAGAAGCAAAATTAGCTCCAACAAGAAGTTTTTGCCCATTTAACTCCGGGCTTAAGTATGGCAATGTAGGTTCTGAGCCAATATGTTCGCCTAATAAATAACACATACATCACAAAACATGTAAGTCCATCGCATAGTTATAACGATCCGTTTATTCTTTTGAGTTTGCACTGTACATTATAAATTTACAAATTTTTTGTTTGAACTGTACAGACTCATATATTAATGAACTTTTTGTCATATGGTGCAAACTCAAAAGTATAGAGGGTATGATTATAATTATAATTGTCAGAGTATATAACGTATTTGGAGTCTCAACCATTAGCTTTAACTTTAACCTTTTGATTGAGTTGGGTCTTTAACATGGTATCAGAAGCCAAAATAATAAAATAAAAGATCACAATTCAAATCTCAACCACCTCTTAAATTCAGGTGGACACTTCGCACCAAATACGAAGAGTGTTTGTACTGCATCCACACTTCTAACTCAAATAGCTTTTGTATGAAAGAATATGTTAGATTATATAACATATCCTACAACCTGAATCATCATCTTAAGATTTTGCATGAATTAGTTGCTTAACAATAATATAAGAGATAGAAAAATTAAACTTACTAATAATATCAGGAATATTAAGGCCATTGGAGAACCTTCCAGTAGGTCGATGAGTAGGATAGTCAATTCCATAAGGTGGAGAATCAGCACGAGCTTCAGTGATAAGGAAGTTGTTATTACCACTATCAACAAGTGAGTCACCAAAAACGAAGAAAGCTCTAGAAGTATTGTTTTTATTTTGAGCTTCCGAAAGTGAATAATTAGAAAATAATATGAATGTAAACATCAATAATAATGTAACTATTTTTTCCATTTTATATTATGTTGTAAAATTAATTAATTAACAAATAATTGTTTTTGTATAGGATGGATGGATGGATTGAAAGCTCTTCTTAGGAGGACTATATAAAGGTCTTAGGGAGTAGTTTGAACTTCGATCATATTAATTGCTTTATTTTTCCCCTCTACTTAAACGGTTACATAATATGATTTTGGTGTTGTGGACCAACCAAGGTTATTGTAAGCTAGGGAAGGTGTTACCTTAATGCCCTATAAAATAGTTTTCAATTTTGTAATTAGAAATTCTTTATTAAGAATATAGCTATATTTTGTTGTTTATTGTATGTTTAGTTGGTATTTGTGAACTAATAGTAAGTGTTATTTGACATACAATGTTCACTGTTGGATTATAGTTATCAGAAATCGAAAACTTTTCATCAAATCTTGTTTTAGATGCTTTGTTTCCGAAACTTTAGATTTAACGTTTTTGAAACTGCAATTTCCAAATGCTTTTTTTGATTAAGCCCAAAAACATGTAAAATACCAAAGCCCTTCTTTTCATTTTTTCTTATCGTTTGTTGTTGGTAATATTCTTTTCTTATCAATTTTTACTTATTTTATTATATCTAATGTAACTTAAAATTACACCTACATTTTTTACGTTTCAAGTATCATTGTGTTGGATCATAAAATTAAAATATGTTTTTCTCAAGACAAGTTTAATAGATTTTTAAAAAAGGTTACTCAAAAAATAAGTTTTAATTAAGTTTAACGAAATACTACTTAACTTTCTAACGTCTACTTAAAAATGGTATCTCAATTATTAAAAATTAAAAATTATCAAACTAGTACGTCAAACACGCCCAAGATGTTGTATATCAAGTACGATTATTGTTGGAGTATATAACATGTGCTGGAGCCTCAACCATCAGCTTAAAGTTTTGGTTGAGTTGGTTCCTTAACATGGTATCACAAGCCAACGTGTCAAGAGGTTACAGTATATAAGATACAGCTGGTCTAGAACGAGACGACCTCATAATGAGACCGTCAATTTGGGCCTACCCAATTCGCGCGTGTAACAATCTGGAAATTTTAAAATTTTTGGGGCATTTTTCAATTTTGATCTTAAAGGTATCAATTTTCAAAATTGATACCTTTAAACTCAAAATTGATAAATGCCAAAAAAATTAAAATGTTGTTATATGCGTGAATTAGGCCGGCCCAAATTGAGGGTCTCATAATGAGACTATCTCGTCCAAGTTTTTGTGTATAATATATGCTAAAGCTTCAACAATCAACTTAAACTTTTGGTTGAATTGGTTCCTTAACAATTAAGGTTTAAATGGCATATTGTAAGAATATCTTATACTTAAACTCTTTGACTTCATACATATCAACCAATTACATATGATATTTGGGATAGTGCCCGTTTGAAGACTAGAGTTCAAAAGAGTACTAGAATTGAACAAGAAATTTAACACAAGTTAGTTTCAGAGTAGAGGAGATTATTAAAGGCATTCCCTAATTTTTGTGTCAAAATGAAGCAAACTTGATTAATTGATCAAAGCCAATATAATAAGTGAGCAACCACCTCCTCCAGCAAATTAGCAGAGGGACCATAATAAAATACATTACCAAATTTGG
Source organism: Amaranthus tricolor (assembly GCF_026212465.1). NCBI lineage: Eukaryota > Viridiplantae > Streptophyta > Magnoliopsida > Caryophyllales > Amaranthaceae > Amaranthus > Amaranthus tricolor. The sequence continues at coordinate 9,541,184 of NC_080058.1, forward strand.
ATTATTCATCGAACAAGTTTTGCTAAAAGATTAAGACTTTAAAATCATAATTGTCTTAAATTGGGGGTATGTAGTAGATAGTAGCTCGATACAATAAGTCTAAAACACCAGAAGTTATTATATTAGCGGGTAATTATTTTTGAATTTCAACTTACAACTAGCGGACTAAATTAGATACACTATAAATTTAAAGTATCATTTAGTTTTTTTTTTTTTTTTTTTTTTTTTTTTTTGGAATTTTGAGGCATTAAAATAAATAATTAAACTAAAGAAAAAGTAACGTCAACTAATGTTGACTATTTGAGGCTCTTAAATTTAGAGGGTCATATACAATCGAATACCTTGCACATACTAAAAGTTTCCACCGTTGAACTTAAAGTACTTTACCTACCAATGTGCCAACATTATTAACCATTAGTCCCTAACCATATGTACTCCCGTTGTGGCTTAGAACATGCTAAATTTCTTCGAAAAATTTTCTAAATAAAAATTTAATGTTGCAAATTTAATAGCACAAATTAAAATCAATAGTTGAAATGATCTTTTTGTGCTATGATTATTAGAATATATAGACATGTCATCATATTAATTTGAGTATTGTTAAATGACATAGTATTTTAGTTTTAAAACTAGATAGTATCCATACGATGTACGATTTTATAAAATTTTTTAAAATATTTATATAAACTAAAAAATTAAAATTTTAAGAAATAAATATTACATAATAGGTATATTTACTTTCACTCTAGGTTACATACATTATTGTATCATAATTTGCATTGTGCCTCCAGGTAATTGTGAAAAATTTAGTTCAAACCAAATAAATCACTACAAAGGAGAAAAGTTTTACTTCTTTAACAAAAAAATTTGATTATATATTTAATATATTCATATTTATACTTCTATTTTTTATTTTGAATAAAAGCACAAATGGTTTGAACTTGAAGTATACAATAAAAAATTATGAGTTTTTTAATTAAAAAACAACATATGAAATTTTGCTGATAAATAATATTTCATTAAGTTATATAAAGTACTACAAGTTTACAACTATTGATAACACATTTTAAAATCAAATATAACATAATATGTAAAGTTATTTTATAAAAGTTTAAATGAAAAAGATAATTTTTCTCATAAAAAATATTATTGACTTACATAAAGATAGTTACAACCTAACTCATATTAAAATTAAGCATTCATTTAAGTAACTAATAGTATAATTAAGAAAAAAAATCCTAATAAAAGTAATCCATCTCAAAATATCCAATATACTAAATAATACTCATTAAATAAATAAAATTGAAAAAATTATATAAATAATGAAAAAATAAAATAAATTGGAGTATATGATTTTGTAATACATTAGATAATGTGACCTAAAAAGTAAAAAAAATCAATAAATATGGATGATATTGTAGTCATAATTAGAAAAGTGTGAAATCAAAGATAAAAACATTAGTCATAAAAACAATGACATCATCATTGAATTTTAGAGGAAAAAATTTTGTTGAAATTGTGACATGTAAGAATATTTAAAAAGTGATGATGTTATCAGTAGTTTATTTTAGTAATAGTTACTAGGTGATCTCCCATGCTAAAGCACGAGACTTTTAGAAATTATTATGCATAAATAATATAATCGTTACAAACAGATTAAATAAAAGTTAAGGAAGAGAACTATGAATAATAATCTTTAAAAAATCATAACAAAGAAAATTGAATATAAAATAACAATATTTACACGTCATTAGAACATAATTGTTGATTACTCGTGCTAATCACGAGCTATTTAATAATCACTATATGTTAAATGTTTGTATGTAATAATAGTTGATTACCCATGTTAAACACGATATATAAAAATTTATTTTATCAAAAATTGAATGGACTATAAATACTCCAACGTATGTAATGGAGTAGATACACAAGAAAAATGCAAGGATACATTCTTATTTTGCTTTGTAGATCAAACAACTCATACAAAATGAAAATAAAGAGTACTTGTAAGATAAGGAAAATATATTCTTGAAGAACCTAAAACACAAAACTTCTCTCTCCTTTTGACGTTCGAACATGAAATCAATTTCTCACCGATTTCCAATTTATCTTCTATTAAAACCTCTCCTTGAGATACCTTAAACTCCTATGTCATATTTAGTTTTTAACACTTCTAATTAATCGAATTCAGCTATACTTAATACATACTCCCTTCATTTACCAATTTAGATTTTAACATTATTCATAACACTCTTAATTTGAATCATTCCAAATATATAAATTAAATCATAATCAATTGAGATCTTGTTTGATTCGTTGTAATACAATTTATTAATATCAACTTTTTATAATTTTTTAAATTATGAGAAATCATCAATGGTACCCCTGTGTTATTCCACTTTATCTTTGGCACCCCTGTATTTTTCGTAATTCCAATAGTACCCCCAACATATCTTGCTAATTTCAAACGTGACACTTTTTAAGTTTTTTCTGTTAAGTGGCCGTTAATTTTTGAATTTGACCTAACCATGGTTAGTTTCTTATTGCTTTCTTCTTCTTCTTCTTCCCTTTTCCCTCTCCTCTTCCTTCTCTCCTTCCATGGCCGCTTCTTCAAGGTACTCATCATTTTGCGGTAAGGTGTATTCCGGTACTACCAGAAGACCGCCTGGAACATGGGTTTTTCGTTGGAGATTACCTGGCGGTAATTTTTTCCGGATCATAAAGCTGAAGAAGTAAGTTGCTTTAAATTTGGTTAATTTTTGTTATTGATGGATTAATAAATTAGCATTAATTAGGGTTCTAAACTAGTTTAGTTGATTGACTTTGCCCAATTTTTGATTTTTAGTGTTTGGTTAATACTAAGTGTTATTTTTATTAATTTTGATTCTTGTTTATTTTTTGTCTTACGCTAAAATTTTAATGGGTTAATGATTTGTAGAAGGGTGGGAAGCTTGAGGATGATCTCCGACTGAGAAAATTACCGCTCATGTAATCTCCAACGAAAAATGATGAGTACCTTGAAGAAGCAGCCATGGAAGGAGAGAAGGAAGAGGAGAGGGAAAAGGGAAGAAGAAGAAGAAGCAATAAGAAACTAACCATGATTAGATCAAATTCAAAAATTAACGGCCACTTAAGGAAAAAAACTTTAAAAGTGTCACATTTATAATTAGCAAGATATGTTGGGGGTACCATTGGAATTACGAAAAATACAAGAGTATCAAAGATAAAGTACAATAATACAGGGGTACCATTGATAATTTCCCATTAATTATTCACAATACAATGCATTAGGACATCGATTAATACATTTGAAAATGTGCACAAATCAAGTGAGACAAAGACATAAAGTCATCATATCATATCATACAAAATACTAAAGAAAGACCCCTTAATTTTAAATGACGCTTTTTCACCGACTGAGTACATGGCGAAATATAATTAATTTAAAATTGTTGATATATTTTAATGAATTTCCATATAGTAATATTTATAAATGTAAAGAAGAATTTCAAATGTAACAAAATTATCAAATTGCAATTTTACCTCATTTGCCTTTCTGTTTTTTAGGAAAACTTTTCTTTTGAACGCAACATTTATTTTTGGGTGCTGATAAATAGGAATAATGTATGAAATTCAAAATCTTGCAAATGACGACATTTTATACGCCTTTGCTGCTCACCTCATTTGAATATCTTTAAGCCTTTGAGTTACCCATTTCATTTTTGATAATAACAAGTTTATTTATTTTGGTTTGACCTCTTTTGTCTTTCTCTCGCAATTGAAGACAATTATTTTTGCAATTAGCCACTTACTCGATAAAGTTATTTATCAACTTCATTTAGTAAACATTTTAGCATATAGAATGATGACTAATAACATACATTATAAATAAAGAGTCATGCTCAATTTAGAGGTAGAAAATGTCACAATAATTTGTATTAATATATAGAAGATAAATCTTAAATAGAAAATTTATTTTCAATCTTACTCAAAATACATATAATATTGCAACGCATATAAAGGGAAGAAAATTTGTTTACAATCTTACTAAAATCACATATAATATTCCAACGCATATAAAGATTTAAATCTCATTAATTTTAAATATGCAAAATTAATAGTCAAACTTATTTTAATAGCATGCATTAAGTAATCTTGTCGTGAAAGCTACAATAAAGTTATAAGAAAGTGTATGTGAAAAGCTAATTTGAACGGAAATTTTTTTTTTACCAGAGGCTGACATGTGTCATTAGGTGGTCTTTGCTTTAGTATTTAAAATGATGATAGATAGATTGGTATATTGTAAATATTAAATATATATTTTTAAATAGCAATAATATTAATTTGGAATTTTTTCAAAATCATGTGCCAATTGCTGTTACTAAACCTTATTATTTCTATTTTTTTACATTATATATGATTAGTGTTTTGAATGGGATATTCTATTAGGTATTTTTAATTATAATTCGAACTGCATGTTAATTTTTGAATATTAAGAATGTTAATGATAAATGAAAAGAATAAGTAAAATGAAATTAATTTTTGGAGAAAAGCTGTTTATTAATACACTTAACTATGTTCAAAATCAATGCCTTATCTTCAGGAAAAAAAAAAAATCAATGCCTGATTCGAACTATTTTGGAAAAAATCGCTTTGAAGTTTGAAGTTTTCATCAAAGGGAGAAGATCAAGTGTCTTATATTATAACCTTTTGGATTTAAATATTTTGCGTAGCTAGAATAATAGTCATAATAACATTGATAAATTTAAGAAAAAATTGTTCCAAATATCTGACCTATTGCTCATCTATTGTGAATAATCCCAACTATTAATTATTTCTAAATAATCCAAGCTTTGAATATTTTTTGCTGACAGCACCCCTTACTATATTTTAATCGACTATTGTAGGTACCTACTAGCCGTTACGTTCACTTCTTCTTCCTCCTTATGCTTCTTTATTAGTCTACCCCAACTCCTCTTTGGTGGTAGGTAGCTATAGTAGTCGGTTAAAATGTGGAAAGGGGTGCTATGGGCAAAAAAAAAATTCAAAGGTCGGATTATTTAAAAATAATCAATTGTAGGGATTATTCATAGCATTATTTTAAAGGGTTAGGTTGAAAATAAAGTGGACCAAAACGGGTTATATTATAATTAAAATGAAGTGAACCCTAAAAAGGGCTTAATAAGGGTCGAAAACGAGCCTTTATAAATAACATAATTAATAGATAACTGAATTATTATAAATGACAATGTTAATTGCGATTATTAGCATTCCTATAATTAATTATTATAAATGATAATTTAATTATTACAATTTATCAATAGGGATCAAAATAATTTTTAATAATAAAAACAAGTCGGGTTGGACAGGGCCAAGATTTCAAAACCTGACCAATGTAAAGCCTATATTAATTTTAAAGTGTCTTTATCCAATTTGGCTCATATTTGCTTAAGCCCTACCCAACCCTTATTCAGTCCATTAAACACCCTTGGTCTAACTCACAACCAAATAAGTTATTTTCAATTTTAAATTTCACAATAAGTTATTTTCAATTTTAAATTTCACAAATGTAGTAACTGTTAGAGATGGTGAACGACAACAAGAGGGGGGGTAAATTGTTGTTTTAATAAGTTTAAATATTTTAGCCCTGTTTTTGCGAAATTAGATAGCGGAATTAAAACTTAAACTTAACGCGAAAAAGTAAAAGAGACTAACACAATTTTACGTGGAAACCTTCTAGGCCTAAATAGAAGGAAAAACCACGACCCCTCGGGATTTCAAAACTCTCCAATATGTTTTAGGCAATTAGTTACAATTACATAAAACAAATACACATAACTAGACCAACTTCTCTTTCTCTTTCTCTTGCTTCGCTCGAAGCTTCTCAAATTCTCTAGCTTTACTAGAAGCTATCTAATTCTATAGCTTCACTCGAAGCTCTCTAATTCTCTAGGTTTATTAGAAGCTTTCTAATTCTCTAGCTTCACTCGAAGCTCTTTAATTCTCCACTAAACTTACCCAAGTCTAGTAACAACAAATCTCTCAAAAACTCTTTACAAAAGATAATTCCTAAAGATAAAATTAAAGAGTTGCACAAAAAAATATTATAAATTAATTGGCAATTTTTGGAACAAAAATATTTCTTGTTAATTTTAATCTCTCACGCATGGATTCTCCAAGTCATATGTATACCCTTTGAAAAATAAACAAGTCCCCTTTAAACTTATTAATTAAATAATGCAACAAATTAATTTAAACTAATACATCAACTAAAAATTCAGAAAATATAATTAACAAAAATTCCAGCTGACGTAAATTCTCCAGACTTTAGTCTTGGGAACAAAGCATAGTCTCCATTTACCAGTAACATTAGATCATCAAACTTGGGAACAGTAGACCTCCTGTCTACATTTGACATCCTAAGCGATTTTCCTTATCTAACTTCCGTGGATACATTTGACAAGTACAACGTTCATAGACTAAGTCACAGGCACTATCAACGATCCTATCAAGACCAGATATCGACAAGCATTGAATCTCTAAAATACATTTGTTTATATAAAGTGTAGTCATCATCAAAACCTAAAAGACCCAACAACAAATCACAACCTTATTTATCACATAATGTTTTTTTTAATATCCTATAATTAAGCTAGGGAATTCGGTTAGCATTTTAAATTTTCTTCAAGGTGGTTTATTAAAACGTTAATTTGGAAAAAAAAATTGCTTTTTTGTTATTTTTTTTAGTTCAAATTAAAATAATAGACGTAATACTTTACTTCTTTCCAATCTTGTTGACAGAGTATAAAATCATTAACGTGTTTTAAATTAAAAAAAAAGTATATTTTTTGATTTAGTCATTTAGATAACTTTAGAAACAAATATATATTTTTTAGGAAACTTAGTTAAATTAGATGTATTATTAAAATAATATAGTATTTTAAGGAAACAAAAATATATCTTTTAGGAAATTCAGTTAACATTTTTTTTTATTTCTTCCCGGTGATTTATTGAAACGTGAATTTGGGGAAAAAAATTAATCTCTTTTTTTAGTATTAAAATATTAATAATTCACTTGTTTCCAATCTTTTTATCTTGTTGACAGAGTTAAAATCATTTACATATTTTAAATAAAAAAACAAAATAAGTATATTTTTTAGGAAACATGATTAGACTTGGTCATTTAGAAAATTGTATTTTTTTCGGAAAGTTAGTAAGATTAGTTGTAGATTTAGAATAATATATACTCCCTATTTTTAGGAAACAAAAGTATCTTTTAGGAACCCTAAAAAACCACTGCTCCTATATATATATAATGTTATAGCTTGGCTAGAAAAGAAATATATCTCGCTAGAGAGAAACATAGAAAAAGAAATTAAAAAAAAAAAAAGAGAAACACAGAAAAGGAAAATAAAAAGAGATTAGTATGAATCAATCAAAAGTTTGTTTAGGAAAAGTTGATTCTTCATCATCATTATCTAAAACAATGGAAGAATTATATGATGATAATCTGATTAATATTTTATTTCAACTTCCAGTAGAAAATGTTCATCGCTTAAAGTGTGTCTCCAAAAAATGGAATGCTTTGATTTCAGAATCATGGTTCGGTCAATCTTATACCCGAAGTCATAGTGGCCAAACATCTATTGGAAATAAATTTTTAGTGTACCCTTCAACGCTACAAGGTTACTATGAATACGTAGCAATCGATTCCTTATCTACGATCTCTTATTGTGATCACCAAAACCTCCCTAATCGACAGTCTGGTAGGGATAAATTCTTGAATTTTTCGCCCTACTTTCTTTCACGAAAACTTAAACAATATGAAAGAATTGACATAGTAGGTATTTCTCAAGGATTATTGTTACACAAATTGATCTCAGAGCGAATAAAATATTGGCCACGTGGGTTTGAAGGAAACGACAAAACGCCCAAGAACGGTGTTTACTACATCAGTAATCCGCTGACAAGACAATGGTTGAAAATTCCACGAGCACCTCGTCATTGGCATTTGGCAGTTTCACAGGTTGGATTCATGTGTTACACCTTAAACCCTTATCTTTCTAATAAGACTGAGTTCGTCGTATTGGAAGTCGAATGCAATAACTTTCTAAAAGATGAATTTTTCTACGCTCATGTTTTTTCTTCTCTCACAAAGCGTCGGGAAATATATTGCGTGGAGTGCCCATCGGGTTTTATTTGGGATTGGCCGTGTGATATAAATGCACTTTATCGACGATACAATCATGCTGTAGTCTATCAAGGGAAGTTCCATTGGAGCAGTGGTTCGCATATTATTGCATACGATCCCCTAAACGAACCTTACAAGTGCAATTTAATTCCTTTCCCGGGAGGATTTCAGTATGTGTGGCCTTGCTATGAGACGGAAGAAACATACTCTTACAGTTGTGTCGATGTGATTGGTGGAAATATTCACGGGGCAATTCGTATTTCAAACGAATACCACATTAGTGAACTTATAGAATATGAGAAGAAAATATGGTGTTTTAAGTATAGAATACATATCGATCATTTTGGACTTGTTTTCTTCAGCCAAATCAATGGAAATCATGTTGGGTTTAAAAAGCACAGCTACCCCGAGAAGCTTTCTATACTTGAGGTGGACAATCAATCATCTACAGAGGTTCTAGATCATTTTGACCAAGATATCTTATTCGTATATGAGAAACCTCGTTGGCCGACAGCTATACCATTACTTTCAAATAAATAACAATTGTATGCTTATTAAATTTGTCTATTTTATAATTATTTTGTATGAAAAATTTAAAGTCAATATTATGACTAATTAATTAATGTTTAAAGTATTTTTATGTTATTATATATTTTTTTTATTTCATAAATTTAAGTTACATTTAATATTGATTTTTTTTTTTCTATGAAAAATGATACTCCAGTATATTAGCAACAGTTGTTGCGGGTAAGCCACATTCTATAGAATGGATAATTATTTGTAGTTGTACTCCCTATATTATCTTGATATTGGCAAATATTCACTCCTTTCACGTTGAAAATAACAATCCTTGCACACATGTTTGATAAAATGCAAAGTCATAATCCTCAGAGTTTGGCATTTCATATGGATTTGGTCATTTGTCAACAAAGTCTTTCATTTTGATGCTTTGCAAAATGAGGACTGTTGATTTTTACAAAACCCTTCAACTTTATAAACCAATTATTCCTCAACTTAAAGAAGCTAAATAGATATCATCGCCAAGTATTAGATTTTGGCGACATGTTGGGGACTCTTTTTTCTAATCAAGAACGACGACTTGTTGGGCACTAGTTCCAACCTGGTCGTCATTGGCGACTTGTTGGGGACTCAATTATTTTTGTTGAACTTTTTGTATTGCGACTTGTTGTGTTTGTTTTGCTTCAGGAGGAGACATCATCGAAGATTCTTTCTAGTTGATAGTTGTGATCTGGTTTCAACTCCTTGAAGCATTTGAAATTGTTTTATTAAAGCTGTGAATTTTATAATGTTGAGACAAATTTGTTATGAATGATTATGTTGATATTGATATGGTCAATGGATCGGGCTCACGTCCTGGTCATTGACGGAGTGGAGGGAAAATCTCCCTTACTCCCTATTTGGAGGTGAATTGTCATTCAAATATTGACTAACCTCATCCGAGAGTGACATAACCTTAGAGCTATGGACGTTCCTCTCAACTGACTCCCTGTGCGCACATAAATCTAGAAAACTGATGTTGCTTTTAAATCTTTGTTTTGAATTACCGTGTTTTGTTGTTTTGGATTGTTACTTCTCATTCAGTTTAATCTGATCCTCTGTTGTTTCCAACTTTTAGTTTCATTACAGATCGGAACTGGTCGAAAACGATGGGTTAGTGGTGTTGATTAGAGTTCCAAGGATATCATATTGAGATGAGCATGTGGAATTTTGTAGTTTTGTATTAGGTTTTTGGATAAATGTATATTAGACTTAGTTGTGTTGGTTATATTGAACTTTAAAGTGATCTGTATGTTTACCTTGTGTTGTAGTTAGATGTTTGGTTTGAGAATTAACTGAGTTGGTTACGTTAAAGAGCTGGTGACCCCTTTGCTCAAGTTTTGGAAGTGTGATTTTAAGTTTCTTGGAAAATGAACTCTGTGATAACCTTGTTTACTTAGTCAACGGTAAGTCGGGTTGTTACATCATCTGCTGCTATCACTAATGCTTGGGGTCAAAAACTGCAGCATATAGTGGCCAAAAAACCGCAGCATTTAAGGTTTTTTCCACTAGTGCTCTCAAGAACAGTGTGAAGATTAAAGACGTTGTTTGATTGGTTAGCAATTATCTACATTTCAGAAATTTAATAGTTTAGTTTATTAATAACATGAAGAATTAAAATCATATTTTTACAAAACATAAGATATTTCATAATAAATTAAGTTCTATGTAATAAAATAACTAAGATCACATTGATTAAAATAATAAATAGACTTTGGCCCACTTTTATTACTAAAATCGCAAGGTAAATGAGCTCTTCACTAATCAGAACACTTAACTATTAATATCTCTTTGCTAGAGCTAAACGCTATAGGTTATTTATTTAGATAAGTCAATCCTATTAATTTTAATGAGTTTAAGTTTTAAACCTTTTAGGTCACCTAAAGTCTCACTTTATTTTCATCAGATTAAAAGTGACACTCTGTTTCTATAATCAATTATGAGTTAAAATAAAATTGCCCCAAAACAAAAAACGGGTATTTATTTTCTAATAAAATAAGCTTTTGAAAAAAAATAAGTCCATGAACATTAGTCCCAAATGGCAGCCCACAGAATGAAGAAAAAATAAATTAATTATGTAATCAAGAGAATAAAGTAAGTAGAGAGGGTCAGTGAAGCGAAGATTAGAAAGAACAATATATTAGAATAAGTGTGAATGAACTAAATACCATCTTTATATATTTCCAACGGTTAGAGTTCAATAAATAATGGCTAGTATGACCGATTCTATGAAACTGATTGGATCCAGTAAATCCGCCCCGGGAGCCGAGTGAACCCACCCAATGGGCCGAGTGAACACGCCATATAGTCCTTGACTCCTTGGCCATCACTAAAGAGGGAGTAATACAAATTACAGGTTTCTACTAAATGCAAACCAAAATACGCACTTTCCTACTTTTTTAACCTCATCCTTTCTCTCTCTTGGTTCCAAATTGACAAAGTCACCTGAAATCGAGAAATTTTCCCAAATTGAACGAAACCTAGTATAATCTGGTCTAGAAACACAAAACCTAATTGATCAAATAGCAAATTTAATCAAGATTTTATAATCATGACGGATACCTCAACGTCTTCGCCCAAAACAATTCAATCGCAAAATCTAATGGACTCACAACAAGCTCCTTCAATGTCTATGGCATCTCCGTCAAATCCTCATAATTCTCCTTCTATTGATATACCCAGAATTTCATCTCCGTCCATTCCTCAAATCTCTCAACCTCAACAGCAACAACCTCAACAACAACAGCAGGTTAATTCTAGTATTAATGCTAGTTTGCAGCAACAACAAATTATGCAACAACAACAGTTTCAACAACAGCAGCAAAATATGATGGGTATGAGTGTAGGAGTGGGAATGGGTATGAATGTTTCGGGAATTCCCAATAATTTTCAGTCTCAACAAGGTGTAAATCGATCTGCATCATTATCGAGGATGAATCAGATTCAATTGCAACAACAGCAACAGCAACAACAACAACAACAACAGCAGCAACAACAGCAAATGGCTAACCCACAGCAGCAGCAACAACAGTATGGGATGTTAAGACAACAAGCTGCCTTATATGGAAATATGAATTTTGGTGCGTCTGTATTAAACCAACAATTTAGACAGCAGCAGCAGCAGCAGCAACAGCAGCAACAACAACAGCCATTACAGCAACAGCAACCGCAACCATTACAGCAACAACAGCCACAACAATCGCAACAATTGCAGCAACAACAGCAGCAGCAGGCACAACAACAATTGCAGCAACCTCAGCAGCTGCAACAACAATTGGGTAGTGCAAATTTATCACGATCGACGATGATGGGACAAAGTGCGTCTTTGCCTGGAATGTCTGGCCAAGCAGCAGCAGCTGCTGCTCAATTTAATATCCAGCCACAATTGCTTTCTTCGGTATGATACTTTTTCTTGTCTAATCCATAATAGTTTTAGGAATTGTATCATGATTATAGTAGGTTTGTCATTTTCCCTACAATAAAAACTACGTGGTATATTACTCCCTCCGTTTCATTTTGTTACATGACTATAAATATTGAGATTTGAATTAT